>NC_041388.1:148678495-148770513 GCF_002162155.2 Triticum dicoccoides
TCCACCGACGTACTCCTTCCTCCTATATATACCTATGTACCCCCAAACGATCAGATACGGAGCCAAAAAACTAATTCCGCCGCTGCAACTTTCTGTATCCACGAGATCCCATCTTGGGGCCTGTTCCGGAGCTCCGCCGGAGAGGGCATCGATCACAGAGGGCTTCTACATCAACACCATAGCCCCTCCGATGAAGTGTGAGTAGTATACCTTAGACCTACGGGTCCATAGTTATTAGCTAGATGGCTTCTTCTCTCTTTTTGGATCTCAATACAATGTTCTCCCCCTCTCTTGTGGAGAACTATTCGATGTAATCTTCTTTTTGCGCTGTGTTTGTTGAGATCGATGAATTGTGGGTTTATGGTCAAGTCTATCTATGAACAATATTTGAATCTTCTTTGAATTCTTTTATGTATGATTGGTTATCTTTGCAAGTCTCTTCGAATTATCAGTTTGGTTTGGCCTACTAGATTGATCTTTCTTGCAATGGGAGAAGTGCTTAGCTTTGGGTTCAATCTTGCGGTGTCCTTTCCCAGTGACAGCAGGGGTAGCAAGGCACCTATTGTATTGTTGCCATCGAGGATAACAAGATGGGGTTTTCATCATATTGCATGAGTCTATCCCTCTACATCATGTCATCTTGCTTAAGGCGTTACTCTGCTTTTAACTTAATACTCTAGATGCATGCCGGATAGCGGTCGATGAGTGGAGTAATAGTAGTAGATGCAGGCTGGAGTCGGTCTACTTATCTCGGACGTGATGCCTATATACATGATCATGCCTAGATATTCTCATAATTATGCTCAATTCTGTCAATTGCTCAACAGTAATTTGTTCACCCATCGTAGAATACTTATGCTCTTGAGAGAAGCCACTAGTGAAACCTATGACCCCCGGGTCTATCTTTATCATATTAATCTCCTACTACTTAGTTATTTCCTTTGCTCTTTACTTTGCCTTCATTTTACTTTGCATCTTTATCACAAAAATACCATAAATATTATCTTATAATATCTATCAGGTCTCACTCTCGTAAGTGGTCGTGTAGGGATTGACAACCCCTATTCGCGTTGCTTGCGAGGATTTATTTGTTTTGTGCAGGTACGAGGGACTCGCGCGTAGGCTCCTACTGGATTGATACCTTGGTTCTCAAAAGCTGAGGGAAATACTTACGCTACGTGAGGTAGTGCTCAAGAGGTAGTGCTCAAGAGGTAGCAGCGCTTCGCGCCCGTCAGCCAGCGGACTTCGTGTCTGCACATGACAGCGCTCCGCATCCATTAGCCAGCGGACTTCGTGTCTGCGCCCACTAGCCGGCAGACTCCGTGTCTGCGCCTAGCAGTGCTTCGCTCCCATTAGCTAGCGGACTTCGCGTCTGTGCACGACAGCTCTCCATGCTCATCAGCTGGCAAACTTTGCGTCCGTGCCTGGCAGCGCTCCATCCCTATCAGCCGGCAGACTCCAAGTCCATGCACGGCAGCGCTCCACGCTCATCGGCTGGCAGACTTCGCGTCCGCGACCGGCAACACTCCACGCCCACCAGCCGGTGTACTCCGTGTCCGTTCCTGGCAGCACACCACTCCCGTCAGCCGGCAGACTACGCATCCACGCACGGCAGCGCTCCGCGCCCATAAGCTGACTGACTCCGCGTCCGTGCCCGGCAGCGCTCCGTGCCCATCCATCGGCAGACTCCGCCTCCGCGCCCATCAGCCGGTGGACTCCTCGTCCACGCCTAGTGGGGACCCTCTCCCATGAGCCATCGGATTCCATGTTCGTAGTTGGCAAGACTCAAACCATAGAACAAGCATGAAGACATGCTGAGAAAATGACATCACCATCCATGACAAATCAGAAGCTTGGGAAGGTTCGACCCAGCTGCAGCGCAGCCGACCCAAACCTTGGGGGCTACACCCAGTGGGTGTTCTGGCACGTCCCCACTGGAAAAAGTTGCCCTGGCTAAGGCCCGCAGGCGGCTACCATCGACAACTTCAAAGACAAAACAACAAGGACCCTCCGCCCGGCTTTTCAAGTCATCCGGATGCTCGGGGCTAATGTCGAGGGAGTAACCCCCAGTATGCCAAACCCCATGAATCAACAAAACCACCAAAGAAGAAATCAGCAAGAAGATCGGCTGCTAGAGACCTCCATGGCCGGCTGCAGCCCTGGCCATCTTGGTCAGCTGCCAAGCTAGGCCTGGCCATGGCCGGCTACTCTCTTCAGCCCTAGCTGGCTGCCACTTCGTAGTTCTCATGGCTGGCTGCTAGGGGCTGCCATGGCATGCCACGATCGGCTGCTCTTGGGCAGCCATGGTGGTCGGTTGCCCCCAGGCTAGCCATGGTGGCCGACTTCCCTTTGCCATGGTGGCTGGCTGCCTCCTCTCTATTTGCACTGGCTATGGAAAGTCAACATCAGGCATCCCATTGGACACGAGCAGAAGACATTGTGGCTGATAGACCGTAGAGACCACCATAGCGCTACAGACGGGCACTATTGACCACATAGTGCGACCCACTACGTGACTTCAGAGGACAAGACGGAGCAGCCAACTGGGTCCCATGACACCCCCTTTTTACTCTCTCCCTCACTCTCTTGTCCCCTAGGCACCATGCTTATAAGGTGACCCAAGAAGCTTTCGTGGGGATGGTGGGTTGTCCACTCATTCACACACACACACACAAGGGAGAGAGCAGAGCAGATCCTAGAGCGCTCTTCTTCTTCCTCTGATACAACTCTAGGAGCAACCTTGTACACCATGTGTTGGGGATATTACTACCAGTATGACCCGCCCAGGAGGGGCCGGGTCAGCCCTAATGGCGGGTTACATAAGAAGCCCAATATACAGTCAAGATGATAGATTATTAAACATATAGAAAGCCCAAAGGCCTCGGGCCAGCATAAGGCCCGTTATTATAAACCACCATATGGGCAGCAAGACTTTTAAAGAAAGGCATGTAAAAGAAGTCACCAAGCCGGACACGGTTATGAGCCGGCTGGGACTCTGTAGGCCACTGGGCGTCAACCCGTGTATATAAGGGGACGACCCGGTGGCGGTTTAGGGCAAGAAAACAACCAAGTCGATAGCCAAGCCGGCGAGTTAAGCCTCTTCGAGATCGAAGCCTCAGCAATACCAATCCCAACTAGACGTAGGCTTTTACCTTCATCGTAAGGGGCCGAACTAGTATAAAAACCCTCTCGTGTCCTTTGTCCCGATTAACCCCTTTAAGCTTCCTAGTGCGATGGCCCTACGACTAAGTCCTTGCTCTAGGACATCTGTCGTGACAACTCCATGACAGTTGGCGCCCACCGTGGGGCCAGCGCACGGTGGATTTGAGTTCTTAAAGGGCAACTTCAAAGGGCTCAAGGGATACGATGTGGGCCGGATGACCAAGAGTCGTCGCGGAAAACTCTACATCGACGACGAAGGCTGGGGCCCCGAGGCCGTCTCGATCGAGTACAGGTACCGGGTCCCCTTCGGTGGAATTCACGTCTTCATCGGCCGGATCGGCGAGACAGGCCCTGAGCCGGACGTCCACACCGATCTTGTCGAAACAGCTCAGCGCGCCAGGTCTGCCCGTGTTCAATCTGTTGTGAAGCATGCTTTTGTAGGCTGTGTCCATGGCGGTGAATACTCCGAAGGATCGATGGAAGGCGGGGAGACGGCCATCTGCTCTGATACTGCATCATCAACAGGTGAAACGGACTCGTTGTACCAACTGCAAGACGGCATGCTCGGGGGCTGTTCCGATGGCAGCAGTATTCCGGACCCTCTTGAGCTGACGAATTGGGCTGGAGTCTTCATGGCAGGAACGCAGCCCGGGCAGAACTCCACCGAAACAATAGCGGCAGCCACCGGGTCGGCAGCGGCCGGGTCATGGGACCCCGCACGCCCCCGGCTCAGGTTCTAATGGACCTCATGGATAAACTGACGGCTCTATTAACCGCTGTGGTAGAACCGGCGGATAAAGCCCAGCATGATGCGGAAGTGGCACGCGTATGGGAGGAGATGGTGCAAGCAAAGGAAAATCTAGCCGCGGAAGAAACCCGGATGGCAGCAAAACGAGCGGCTCTGGATGCTCGTGCCCAACAGCTTCAAGCAGAAACTTTCCGGCTCTCGGTGGATCTTAATGCATCGAACGAGGTCATGAGGAGGAGGCATCAGAAAACTCAGTCGCGTCTACCTCTAACGCTGGATCCGAGGAACCTGTTCCATACACCCGGAGCTGGGGGGGAGCAACCCGCCAGAGGCAAACCGGGTCGCAACACCCGGTGCGCTGATCCAACCACGGACCATGGAGCCGCCTCGTGTAAATACAGCTCCTCCTTGTTATATAGCGACACCTCCGGGTCACTTCTCCAACCCCATGGAGAACCTCGTCGTAGCGTCGGCCCGTTTGGCAGCTCTCCCAATGGAAGGCGACTCACCAGCAGCCATTGAAACCTGGAGGGTAAGAGAACTACTTCAGACAGCTTTGGCTCAGCAGGATGCATACTCTTATAGTCGAGACAGGATTCATTCAACCCCTCACCCAAGCCGGAGCCCAAGCTACAGTAGGCACATGGAATCCACAGAAATGTCAAGTAACGCTCAGCGCCACAACCGGCCGTATAGGCATGAGCCGGTGCGGGCGGATCAAGAGAGGATTCGTCAAGAGGCGGAACGGGCGGCTCAGATAGCGGCAGAGCAGGCGGCTCACCAAACCTTTCCGGCTTATCCAGCAACCTCGGTTGAGGCAGGAGTGGACACGAGAACCGGAGGTGTACCTTGCTTGGTACCAGCCATACGCAATGTGCGGTTGCCGAAGGATTTCAAGGGGCCTCGTAAGGTGCCTAACTACACGGCCGGCCTACAGCCGGGGGCTTGGATTGAGAGTTATGAGATGGCTATGGAGCTATTGGAGGTGAGTGACGCTGCAATGGCCAAGTACTTTACCATGATGTTAGATGGAACAGATCGGACATGGTTGAAGGGATTGCCACCCAATTCCATCGGCTCATGGGCAGAGTTGAAAGCGCGGTTCATCCAGAACTTTAAGGATACATGTAAGCAGCCAATGTCGATTGTGGACCTGACCAATTGCAAGCAAGAGGATGGAGAATCTACAACCCATTGGGTGCGCCTAGTCAAGGAGATAATACATTCATCTGATAAGATGGATGTCGGCTCAACAGTTTTGATGTTGGAGAAAAATTGTCGTTTTGAACCTCTAAAGCAGAAGTTGGGACGGCTTAAACGTGACTGTAATGACATGGGGACATTGATGGCGGCTCTTGTCAAGTATGCTGACTCTGATACCACCAAAGACCCAGTGTCTGATGAAGAAAAGGCAACGAAGGGAAAGAAGAATGGCAATGGCAAGGGTCACTAGCATAACCCGGTGAATCAAGGAGGTAATAAACATAAGGCTGATGAGTTTGTTGCTAAACTAACGCACAGGGTAATCAGCGGCGCAAAGGCAGACAACCCCCTCGGTCGGGCGGGTCAGGCCCTACCCTTGAACAATTGTTGAATGAACCTTGTCTGAAACACGGTACCCGTGAGAAGCCGGCCACCCACATGTGGAAGGACTGCACGATCATGAAGGCATTTAAAAATTCAAACGCATTTGATGGGGGGTCATGGCCCAGGTGGCGGTTCAGGTGGCGGCGGCTTTCATGGCCCGGGCGCCGGTTCAAGTGGAGGAGGTTTTCATGGTCAAGGTCATCCTGGTCACCAAGGCGGATATAATCAGCAACCCGGCCAAGGGAATCATCAGCAACAATCCGGTTATCAGAGCAACCCGAAGCAGTTGAGTAGTGGGCAGTATCATGTATTTACTACTAGTTTATGCAAGAGGGACCAGAAGCTTCACAAGAGGGCCGTCAATGCCGTGGAGCCGGCAATTCCACGTTATCTACGTTGGTCAGAGCAGCCCATTGTGTGGAGCAGAGAGGATCACCCACCCCGGGGTGATAATTCGGGTCACTTGGCCTTGGTAGTGGCACCTCAGGTTGGTGGGTATAAGTTTACTAAGGTACTCATGGATGGAGGCAGCAGCATCAACATCCTTTACTATGAGACGTTCCGCCGGATGGGATTAGCGGACAAGAATCTTAAACAATCCAACACTGTTTTTCATGGTGTGGTACCCGATAAGTCAGCATACCCAGTTGGTAAGATCGAGCTGGAAGTAGCCTTTGGGGATGAGTATGACTCCAAAGCAGAAAAATTAACCTTTGAAGTGGTTAAAATCAAAAGCCCATATCATGCTCTGTTTGGGCGGCCGGCTTCTGCCAAATTTATGGCTCGGCCGTGTTATGTATATTTGCAGCTCAAGATGCCGGGTCACAAGGGCATCATTACAGTTCATGGGAGCCGGAAGATAGCCTTGGAATGTGAGGAAGGGGATGCTGCCTATGCTGAATCTGTTTTTGCAACAGAGGAGTTGAAATTCTACAAGGATCATGTTGACCCGGCGGACATGACGTCATTAAAGAAACCGACGATAGAGCATGAGCCGGAGTTAAAGTTCAAATCAGCTGATGATACTAAGATGGTTGATTTTGTGCCTGGCGATTCGTCCAAACAGTTCATCATTAGCGCAAACTTGGATCCAAAATAGGAAAGCGCGCTCATCGAGTTCATCCGTGAGAACCGGGACATCTTTGCATGGAAACCTTCAGACATGCCGGGTGTCCCGAGGGAACTCGCTGAGAACACTATTAATATCGATCCAAAGTTTAAACCTGTTAGACAGTTTCTCCGGCGGTTCAATGAAGAAAGGCGCAAGGCCATCGAAGAAGAGGTGGCCTGGCTCTTGGCAGCCGGGTTCATTGTGGAGGTCTTTCACCCAGAATGGTTAGCTAACCCGGTGCTGGTACTCAAAAAGAATGGCACCTGGCGTATGTGTGTGGATTACACAGACCTGAACAAAGCATGTCCGGCTGATCCTTTTGCTCTTCCCCGTTTTGATCAGATCATTGATGCTACGGCAGGTTGCGCACGGTTGAGTTTTTTAGATGCTTACTTTGGTTATCATTAGATTAAGATGGCAGTCAAGGATCAATAGAAGACGGCGTTTATAACTCCTTTTGGGGCTTTTTGTTGTGTGTCTATGCCCTTTGGACTTAAGAGTGCCCAGGCGACTTACTAGCGGTGTGTACAGAATTGTCTTCACAATCAAATTGGGCGCAATGTTCATGCCTATGTGGATGATATAGTGGTGAAATCCAGGGAAGAAGAAACCTTGGTCACAGACCTGAAGGAGACTTTTGATAATCTCCGGGTTTACAAAATGATTCTTAACCCGGCCAAATGTGTTTTTGGAGTGCCGGCCGGCAAGCTCCTGGGTTTTTTGGTGTCTAACCGAGGTATTGAAGTTAACCCGGAGAAAATCAAGGCAATTACATCCCTAGCCAAACCAACCTGCATCAATGATGTTCAGCGACTGGCGGGTCGTGTGGCTGCTTTGAGCCGGTTCATAAGCCGGTTAGGGGAAAAGGCTATGCCTCTGTATCAGTTGATGAAGAAAACAGATGTTTTTGTTTGGAGCGATGCTGCGAACGCTGCCTTTGAAGATCTGAAGGCACAGCTGGCTGAGCCGCCGGTTCTGGCTGCTCCAGTTGAGAAAGAACCTCTATTGTTATACGTGGCTGCCATGTCATGGGCTGTCAGTGTGGCTACGGTGGTAGAGCACAAGGAGGCTGGCAAAGAGCATCCGGTTCAGCGGCCGGTTTATTATGTCAGTGAAGTGCTAATTGAATCTAAGCAACGATATCCACATTGGCAGAAGCTGGTTTATGGGGTGTTCATGGAAAGCCGGAAGCTTAAGCATTACTTTCAAGGACATCCAATCACTATGGTTAGCTCTGCTCCTTTGGGAGACATCATTCAAAACAGAGAAGCCACAGGGAGAGTCGCCAAGTGGGCAATTGAGCTTGGGTCTCATGGGCTGAAGTATGTTCCACGTACTGCGATTAAGTCTCAAGCTTTGGTTGACTTCATCAATGACTGGACAGAGATGCAGATGCCAGAAGAGAAGCCGGACATCACATATTGGACTATTCATTTTAATGGATCCAGGCAATTGGAAGGCTCGGGGGCTGGAGTTGTATTAACTTCCCCACGAGGTGATAAATTTTGTTATGTGTTGCGGTTGATGTTTTCATGCACTAACAACACAGCAGAGTATGAAGCATTGCTCCATGGTCTTAGAGTGGCAAAGGAGATGAGCTTGAGCTGGGTTAGATGTCTTGGTGACTTAGATCTAGTGGCTCAGCAAGTATCTGGCAAGTGGGATTCCAAAGACCCTCTCATGGCGGCTTATCGCCGAGAGGTCGATGCTGTTGCAGGATATTTTAAAGGTTATCAGGTGGAACATATTGACCACCGAAAGAACAAAGCAGCTGATGCATTAAGCCGGCTGGGGTCGCAGCGTAAGCCGGTACCACCCAACACCTCTTTAGATGTTTTGCATAACCCCTCTGTCAAGTTGCCCACAGAAGAAAATTTGGTTGTTCATGATCCGGAGGCGCAGTTAGTGGCGGCTCTTCATGTCATCCCAGATTGGACAGTGTCATTCCTGGCTTACATGACCCGGGGAGAGTTGCCAGTAGATGAGACTCTGGCTCGGCAGATAACCCGGCGATCTAAGTCCATGACAATTTCGGATGGAGAGTTGTTTCATCGTAGTGTTTCCGGAGCGTTCCAACGATGTGTTTCCCCCGAAGAAGGTCAATAAATTCTTCATGAAATCCATGAAGGCGATTGTGGTCATCATGCTGGGTCAAAATCTTTAGTGGCCAAGGCGTTTCGTCACGGTTTTTACTGGTTGACGGCTCATGCTGATGTAGAAGATCTGGTCAGTAGATGTGATGGATGTCAAAAGTTTGCACGACGAGTGCATGTGCCGGCTCAGGAACTCCGGATGATTCCAATCACTTGGTCGTTTGCAGTCTGGGGGCTTGACATGGTAGGACCTTTCAAAAGGTCTAAGGATAAAAAGACGCATCTCCTAGTAGCGGTTGATAACTTCACTAAGTGGGTTGAGGCGGAGCCTATGAGTAAGTATGACGTAGCCACGGCGGTTCAGTTCATGAAAAAAGATATCTTCCATTTTGGTTTTCCACACAGTATCATCACAGATAATGGCACCAATCTGTCTAAAGGAGCTATGGAAGAATTTTGTGAGCGAGAGCACATCCGGCTTGATGTTTCTTTGGTAGCTCATCCTCAATCCAATGGTCAAGTAGAGAGAGCCAATCAGGAAATCTTGAAAGGGCTAAAACCCCGGCTTATGGTTCCTTTATAGCGAACGCCGGGTTGTTGGGTCGAGGAGTTACCTTGAGTGTTATGGAGCATCAATACTACACCCAACAGTCTACGGGTTACACACCCTTCTTCATGGTTTATGGAGCAGAAGCAGTATTGCCCAGTGACATCCGTCATGACTCGCCCCATGTGGCGGCTTATGTTGAAGCTAACAATGAAAAATCCAGACAAGATGCGCTTGACTTGTTGGATGAAGAAAGAGACTTAGCAGCAGCGCGGTCAGCAATTTATCAACAGGACCTGCGTCGTTATCACAGCTGCCGGGTTAAGTCCAGGACCTTTCAGGAAGGCGACTTGGTGCTTCGGCTCATCCAGGATCTGTCAGATGCGCACAAGCTATCCCCGCCTTGGGAAGGACCTTTTGTGGTCAGTAAGAATTTAAACAACAGGTCACATTACCTCATTGACGTTCGAGAGCACCAAGACTCACGTAAGTCGGAGGAAGAGACCCGCCGGCCATGGAACATTGCTCAACTCCGGCCATACTACACCTGAGCCACCGGCTCTCATCATGTACATACGTTCACCTTGTATATACTATGATAAGCAATAAAGTAAGACCATCAGTCTCTTTTCTTTTCAAAGACTATGCATCTTTATTATTATTATTTCTTACAAATGACTATTAAGGAGCTGATCATATTTGAATCAAGTTTAACCTTTTTGGTCCAGCTCAGGATCGTATCCGAATCTAGCTGCAAATCTCATGGTCACTTGGGGGCTTCCTGTTCAAACATAGGTCGTATTCGAACCAAAGAGAACATAGCTGTCGTAACCCTCTTGATCGGCTCAAGGCCAAACTCACTTGGGGGCTTCTTGATCATATCCGAATCATAGCTCAACCCCTTTTGAGTCCGACTTGGATCGTATTCGAATCAGGGTCGTTAAAAACCTCTCAAGGTCATTTGGGGGCTTCCTATTCAAACATAGGTCGTATTCGAACCAAAGAGAACATAACTGTCGGTACCCTCTTGATCGGCGCAACGCCAAAGCCACTGGGGGGCTATATGGTCGTATTCGAACCTTAGCTTAACCTCTTTGGTCCAGTTTACTGATTGTATTCGAACCAGAAACCCCCAACCTTTTGAAAAAAGAGTTAAAATTATATTATTATCCGTTGCTTGCCTTTGAGTTCTTGTCGTTTCAAATAAGATAGCCTAGTTTTCTTCGCCGGCTCAATTATTGGACAACACAGCCGCCGTGGTTATTCAAGCCGGTGGTTCAAGGATTCAAAGGTACGAGCTATTAAGTTATGATGATCATTGAGTAGTCAAGGAGTATTAACTCTTCATGCATATTGAATTATCAATTCATCACCCGGGTTATTTAAACCGGCAATCTCAGGATCAACAAGGAAAAGGTATGTTTTTTGCTTATACGTGCTTACCTGCTGCGTTAACTCAAGAGTTAGTATTAAACCTTATCCTTTATTTACATTTTCCCTGTTTTTTCTTGTTGAAGTAACTTTATGGGTTGTACATTAGGGGTTTAAGCCTAGTCGTTTCTAAACCGCCTTGCCAGTCTTTTCCTTGTATTCACAGGAACAGAGTTCAACCATTCCAGAAACAAACATTAAATAATGCATACATTGACATCTGAAACACAGATTCACATATAAGTATTTTGTGCACGATGGCACAAGCAAACAGGCAGTGTTTTAGCAGATAAGTTATTACAAGGCTTTATAAAGCCTGTGAAGATGATCATTGTCCCTCCCTCGCCGGCTCAACATCTGGAATCTGCTGGAAGTTGGGTTTTGACCAGTCATAACCGTTCATGGCGACAAATTCATCTTCATCGTCAATCAGGCCGACCGGGTCAACCTCCGGGGCAAATGTGTCTTCTCTCACCAGTGGGATCAAGTATGTTACTTTATAGGAAGGAGGGGCCATCTTCTTATTCTCACTGTCAAAACCTGGCTGATACTTGTCCACATTGGTATCATCTCCAAGGCTAGTCGCCTGAGGCTGGACTTCACGGACGCAGGCTACAAAGTCATCCTGATCAAAAGGAGACCCGTCATCCTTCACAGTAGGATAGCCCCTTGCCATGTCTGCCGGGTCTAAATTTGGCACCCAAGCCTTGGAGCGGCTTAGGGCAGTCAAAGCTCCGGCTCGCGCGCAGGAGCGTTTCACTTCTTGGAATCTGGCAGGGAGAATGGACAGCTTCTTCAGGACGTCACTTATCCGGTTAGACCCTTGATTAGTAGGAGAGATGGCAGCCAGAGCTCATTGTGCGCCGATATACAATTATGCAGTTAAAGTATATACTGCCTTCATCTTAATCAACGGGTCTTGGTTCAGATTCTTACTTCGCGGACCTGCATATATTTTTCATAGAGTCAGTTGGCAGATCATATTCCGGTTTGACAAGAGAAATATATGAAAAATCAAACCAGGAAGCTTACCAAAGATAGCAGCGACCATCTGAGACACCCGGCCCTTTAAACTGTTCAGTTCGGTTGATATTTCCTTCAGAGCTATTTCGGTTGTCTCAGCTCACCCGGTCAGAAGTATTTTCTCATCTGCCCAAGTTTTCTCTTTGGCAGCAAAGTTGGTCTTCAACTTCTCCATTTCAGAAAGGCTTATGTGCAGTTGGGAGGTGGAAGACTTGATTTCTAATTCCTGGTTCGCTAGCCGGGTCTTTGCGTCAGTCAATTGAGAGTTCAGTTCAGACAATGCATTCTGTGGAAACATTCAGATAAGTCAAGACTTGGTTTCAAAATCCAGTATCCAATTTCAAGATTCAAGTCTCAAGTACTTTATGAATAAACCACTTGACACTTGGGGGCTAATGTATGCCAAATCAAATTTTTATGACTCTACCAACATATTTGAAGTCCCAAGTCCTTTACAAAGTAATAGCACTTGGCACTTGGGGGCTAATGCACGCAGTTCAGCAAGTTTTTCAAGGTTAAACCGGAGTGTTAGGTATTTTGAAGGTGGTTTTAAATTCTAAAAGTACCAATTCATTAATGTTCAAAATAAACCGGTCCTTGGGGACTATGGGTGAAGTTTTGTTTCTATCAGGCAATGATTCAGAGGTAACAGCCTCGGCCTATATTTTAAGTCTACAGGTTATTTCGTTTCTCTCATAAATCTAAAGACTTGGGGGCTGGAGGAATATTGGTAAACCGGAAATAACATACCTCATACTTCAACTGAAGTTGCTTGACCATCTCGATCTCAGACTCACGGCTGGAGTGTACATGACTGAGATAGCCGGATAAGATATCACTGGCATTAAGACGGTCGTAGTTGGCAACATCAAAGCGAACCTTTTGCCTTTCCAATGCTTCCTGCTTAGTTGTGCATCGAGCCAACACCGTTGGGTTCCTAGGCTCAACAAAGCGACTCCCGGTAACTTGAACATCTTGAACACGTGGAGAAGGCGGGTCAGTTGAGCTTGACGGTCCAACTATGGAAGGATTCATAGTGGTGTTGTCAAGGGACGGCTCCGAAGGATTTGCCTCATTGATAATAGGCGGGTCTTCTGGGGTGGCTGTTAATGGAGAAGGCGGCCTAGCCGGCTCAGATGCTGGTACTGGCGGGTCTTCCGCCGGGTTAGTCACCTTCGATTTCTTGGATTTAGCCTGGCCACTAAAGAATAATATGGCAGAATTGTCAGCGTAAAGATACAATTGAGCAACCTGGAAGAAGGAAGGAGTTCTGATTACCCAGGAGCAGTCTTGAAAGCTGGCATTTGTGTTTGAGATGAGTCATCTGAAGAACGAGACACCTCCTGAAAGGATAAAGGAAAGAGTTAAAAGAATTGTAAGGAGCGGGATTCATTAAAACAGGTTAAATACATTAATAATTAAACCTCGTTCGGGCATTTCCGAGGGGTCTGTTGAAGGACAACAGCCGGTTCATCCTCAATTCAAACTTCACGGTGGCTTTCATGTTGCTGCTTTTTCAAATGAAAGTGGGGATCCAAGTGAGCTAAAGGGTTAGAAAACCTTACTTTACGGATCACTCGTCGAACTTTGTGTCTTGGTAAGGGCTCTGAGTCGGAGGAAATGATAGTTACCTCTACTTCCTCGGCCTGACTGGCGCCAGTGTCGTCCTGGTAAGGATCAGTGTCAATAAGATTGTTAAAAAATTGGCCAAGAGAGTCAAGGGCTACCTCCGAGTCAGACGTGTCATCAAGCTTCATTAAATCTTCAGCAGTGGTTTTCTTCTTCTTCTTTGATTTCCGGGATGTTTTCTTGGCGTTCATGGCGGCGAGTTTCGCCTTCTTGGCAGCTTCGTGATCATATTTCACTTTCCAAAAGTCATAATTGGCCTACAAAGACAAGAGGAATGATCAATAAATAAACAAATACGACTAGACAAAATACAAAGGAAAAAGGATCAGCGTATCCTTACTTCTGGTACCGGGTTAAGCTTACAAAAGGGACTTAACCCAACAACACTGAAGTCTCCATATTGTGCATTTACCAAAAGGTTTGACATTGCGACAATATCCTCTTAAGTTAGATCAACCGGGGAATGACAGAGTGAATCATTCGGTTCTCCGCCATATTCATACATCAATTTTGAACGACGGCTTAATGGGATAATCCGCCATGAGATCCAGCAGCGGGTTAGATCGACTCCGGTTAAACCGTTCCCCAGTAAACCGTTGAGTCTTCTAATAGATGGAAGCAACTTCTTGCGTTCAGCAACGGTAAGTTTACCC
Organism: Triticum dicoccoides; assembly: GCF_002162155.2. NCBI lineage: Eukaryota > Viridiplantae > Streptophyta > Magnoliopsida > Poales > Poaceae > Triticum > Triticum dicoccoides. The sequence continues at coordinate 148,692,480 of NC_041388.1, forward strand.
GTTTTGTCTGTGATAGAATACCCGGAGTGCGCCGCCTGTTACTTCGAATCTCTAGGTTTCACGGATCATCAGCAAGACAAGTAACACTTTGATCATACCTCCTACTACCTAGTTTTATTGCATTAAATCAATCCTCACACTTTGCATGATTAGGATCTAATTAAATTGTGGGTTTGGGAAGTAGTTGAGGTAGTACCCATTACCTGTTATACTATCAAACCTTTGGGAGTTACTTCTACGTTTTCCATTATGACATGCTATGCTAGTAGACATGGATTGGGTGAGTGATATCCATGACAGATATGAGTTTGTTAATTAATGGTTTATCTAAGGTGGCAACTTAAATACACATCTGGATGGATTGAGGTACCTGGGTATTCCAGGATTGCCTGTTTTTCTTTATGGACCGCCACCCAGGCTCAAAGGGATCATGAGATTATTCATACTAGAAACTTCCGTGTGCATCCACAAGCCATTATGGGCTCTGGCATAGTTGATTAAGTCGTGCGAACTCTTACAGGGTAGACTAGCAGATGTAGGGGAAAGTAGGTGTAACGGTCTATCCATCGTAAGGTGCTAGTGCTTCTGAAAGACTGTGTCTCGGTCATCCGTCTTCTCAAACACCATGTAGTGCGAGAAACCAAACGGAGGCGATCGAGTCTTGTGGGGAAAAGTGCGCAAACCTCTGCAAAGTGTAATAAACTAATCATGATTAGCCGTGTCCCCAGTTATGGACATCTTGAGTATCTAGTACCTGGATTATCATGTGAATCTCAACATGTTACTCTAAAAATTAATTTTGTTGCGTTTTGTTAATGATGATGCTTAATTGGGATTAAGAATGCTGTCAACCATTCTCAATGTTTAACAACTACCATGATAGTTAAATATATTTATTCCTTTGTAGTAGGGAAAATTTGGCTTTACACAAAACTGTAACCATAGAGCTTTCCACCAGCCAAATATGCATATAGTATAGCTGTTTCATTCCATTACTCTCTATGTGTTACATTGCCAGCATATTCCATGTGCTGACCCATTTCGGGCTGCAACGTTAATGTTGCAGACTTTTCAGACGACAATTAAGGAGTTTTTAGGCCGTGGTTCTATACTCAGTGATGCAGTTGGAGTTGATGGACTCACTTATCTTCCAAGCCTTCCGCTGTTATCGTTATTAGATGGCCTTAAGCCATATTTATTGTAATAAGTTCTCTCTTGAGACACGCGATGTAATAAGTGTGTGATTGCTATTCTGTTATAAATCCTCCAAGTACTGTGTGGTGTCAGCATTACTGATCCAGGGATGACACCGGAGCGCAGAGATCAGACTATTTGAGGTCTGGTCGCTACAGAGATGGTATCAGAGCACACGCTGACTGTAGGACACGACCACTAAGCTAAAGACCTAGATCACTATTCACTCTCTTCTCTTCTGACCTGTCATCTTCTCTACTCTTTAGGATGGCAGATGCAAGGAACAAGTTCACGCAACCGGATGAAGATACACCCTTTGGATGTCACTTGAAGGAAGTCACGAGATACCTGAACATAGGAGCACCAAGCTTCATCGGAATCTACAATGCCACTTTACCTGAAGAAGAGCGCTGGATAATTCAAGTTCAAGTTCCAGGAAGGATGTTCATGCCAGTCACTGAGCCCATAGAGTTTTCATTTGTTGCACAAACTTGGAGTCTAGGAAAGAGCATGGCAGCACACATCGCCATGGGACGCATTGGAGAAGTCTATCGCAATGATCTCAAGGATACTATCTACCAGATTTGTGGGCGTAGAGATGAGCACTGGGAGATGATCAACACCAGAAAGGATAGATCAATTGCAGCTTTTATACAGGAGTTAAACCAGCACATTCGACGATAGGAGAACCAGATGTGCGCCGACATGATAGACCTGAAGAAGGCAATGACAAGAATCAAGGAACTAGAGGAAGAACTCAAAGCTACACATGAAGATTATGAAGAGGAAATTGAAGTATTGGTGGAGAAGAATGATGATCTGATCAAGAAGATCAGGATATTTATGGGAGGCCCTACACCAGTAGATAAAGACGAAGAACCCAAGGAGATTAGCCCGGAAGACTACATCATCATCGACGACACCGACTCAGATCCAGATGATAGCGATGATGACTATGTTGATGAAGCCGGAGCAGATATCATGGAGTCTGCAACCGAAGAATATTTCTAGTAGACCACCTCATCAGTAGTAGTAGTAGTCCACCATGTAAATACAGTAGTCCGAGCACTTTTGCGATAGTTAGATTGATTGTATGCCCTTGTTTGATTGAATGAAGTGAATTGTTTGCTTTTGCCTCATGTGCATATGGGTAGTGTTTTCTCCTTAGACCCCCTCTATTCTTAACACTCATCTTTTCTAAACCCTCAGATGCCTCCGAGACGTGACCCCGGATTTACCTTTCCACCGGAGCTCACCCAGTTGATTCAGCAACAGAACACATTGATGCAGTTTCTAGTCCAGAATTAGAATCAGGGGAACAACAACAACAACCCACCACCACCACCACCACATGTTGATCACTTAGCCCGTTTTCTTAGGCTGAATCCGCCGGTGTTTTCCAGTAGCACCGAGCCGATAGTAGCAGACAATTGGCTCCGCAAGACAGCTAGAGAGTTGACCACAGCAGGGTGCACAGATGCGGAGAAGGTGAAGTTTGCCGCACATCAGCTTGAAGGACCCGCAGCATCATGGTGGGAGAATTTCACAGCCACTTTCCCTGTCGACACTGTCACATGGGACCAGTTTCAGCAGGCCTTTCATACTGCCCATGTTTCAGCAGGAGCTATGGCCATGAAGAAGTGTGAGTTTCGCAACTTGCGCCAAGGAGGACGGACGGTTGGCCAGTATGTGGAGGACTTTAGTAAATTAGCACGTTATGCCCCAGATGACGTTGCTACGGATGCAGCCAAGCAGGAGAAGTTTCTGGAAGGACTGAATGATGAATTGAGCATGCAGTTGATGGTAGCAACCTTCAACAACTACCAGGAGTTGGTAGACCATGCTCTTATGATTGAAGGCAAGAAGCAGCAGATTGAGAACCGCAAGAGGAAGTATGGACAAGGAAAGTACAATTCAGGAGCTCAGCAGAAGCCACGTTTTACCCCTAGATTGGGAGGACATTTTCATCATACCCATGGAGAAGGTAGCCCGCACAATCACAATGGCACCAAGAATGGTAATGGCAATGGAGGAAGCAATGGCCAGAATCGCACCAACCCATCAACCCCAGCCAAGAAGGACCTGAGCCAAGTCACTTGCTTTAAGTGTCAGAAGACCGGACATTATGCCAATGAATGTCCTGAAGGCCAGAATGGCAATGGAAGTTCTGAGAAGAAGCCGAACCCTTTCACCAGGGGACAGGTGAACCACGTTAACGTGGAGGAGGTTGAAGAGCAGCCGGATGCCGTAATCGGTAAGTTTTTGGTTAAGTCATTTACTGCACTCGTTCTTTTTGATACTGGTGCATCACATTCATACATATCAAGGGGATTTGTGGATAAGTATAACCTTCCCTCTAAGTTTCTTAGAACACCTATGCTAGTAAGCTCACCAGGAGCGGAGTATATGGCCAGTCAAGGATGTGTTCAAGTGCCATTGAGTATAGGTAGCATGTGTTTCCCTCGGATTTGATCATTTTGGAATCACAACGATTGGATGTAATTCTAGGTATGGATTGGCTGTAGATGTATGGAAGAAATATTCATTGCGCCAGTAAGTCAATTTTGCTTACCACCCCAGAAGGGAGAAGGATCAAGTATGTATCCCGGCATGTGCCAAAAGGGACTCAAGTAAATTGTTTAACATGAGTTGTATAGGAGGAAGTACCAGTGGTAAGGGATTTCCCTGAAGTATTTCCAGAAGAGTTACCAGGCATGCCACCGGATAGAGATATTGAGTTTTTGATTGAGCTAATGCCAGGCACAGGGCCAATATCAAAGAGACCATACAGGGTGCCTGCAAAGGATTTGGTGGAAATTAAGAAGCAGATTAAGGAGTTACTGGATAGGGGATATATTCGCCCAAGTTCTTTGCCTTGGGGATCGCCAGTACTTCTAGTGGAGAAGAAGGATGGATCGTTAAGGATGGTTGTTGATTATCGAGGATTGAATGAAGTAACCATCAAGAACAAGTACCCACTACCAATGATCAATGATCTGTTTGATCGATTGCAAGGAGCTAAGGTATTTTCCAAGATCGATCTGCGATCAGGATACCACTAGTTGAAGATTCGAGAATAGGATATTCCTAAGACAGCTTTTACCACCAGATATGAGCTGTACGAGTATACCATTATGTCATTTGGTCTGACTAACGCACCTGCTTATTTTATGAACATGACGAACAAAGTGTTTATGGAGTTCTTGGATAAGTTCGTCGTGGTGTTCATTGATGATATCCTGGTTTACTCGAAGAATGAAGAGGAGCATAAGGAACATTTGCGTTTGGTACTTGAGAAGCTCAGAGAACATCAGTTGTATGGCAAGTTCAGCAAATGTGAGTTTTGGTTGAAGGAAGTAGGATTCCTCGGACACATTATATCCAGAGAAGGTATAGCAGTAGATCCCACTAAGGTTGACACTGTGACAAATTGGGAAGCACCAACCACGGTTGGAGAGATACGGAGTTTTCTTGGACTCGCAGGATACTACCGGAGATTTATTGAGAATTTCTCAAAGATTGCGAAGCCTATGACGGAGTTATTAAAGAAGGATACCAAGTTCAAATGGACCGAGGAATGTGAGGCTAGTTTCCAGGAGTTGAAGAAACGCTTGGTTACTTCACCAGTGTTGATTTTGCCAGATCAGACCAAGGACTATGAGGTGTATTGCGATGCTTCACGTCGAGGACTTGGAGCAGTGCTTATGCAGGAAGGGAGAGTTGTTTCATATGCCTCAAGACAGCTTAAGCCTCATGAGTTGAATTATGCTACACATGATTTGGAGTTAGCAGCCATAGTGCATGCATTGAAAACATGGAGACATTTCCTCATTGGAAATCATTGTGAGGTGTACACGGATCATAAGAGTTTGAAATACATCTTCACACAGAAGGAGTTGAACCTCAGACAAAGGAGATGGTTGGAGCTCATTAAGGATTATGATATGAGATTGCATTACCATCCCGAAAAGGCTAATGTAGTAGCTGACGCATTGAGCCGTAAGAGCCATGTCAATACACTAATGACGGGAGAAATACCAAGGGAGTTAGCCGAAAATCTTCAAGAGTTATGTTTAGAAATAGTCCCGAGAGGCTATGTAGCAGCATTGGAGATTCAGTCAACTTTGATGGATAGAATCAGAGAAGCTCAGAAGACTAACAAGGAGATTGCCACTATAAAGGAGAAAATAAGCGAAGGAAAGGCTAAAGGATTTCATGAGGATGAGCACGACACCCTATGGTTTGAAGACCGTGTTTATGTGCCCAACGACCTGAAGATCAGGAAGTTGATTCTGCAAGAGGCACACGATTCACCATATTCGATTCACCCAGGAAATACCAAGATGTATTTGGATTTGAAGGATATTTTCTTGTGGACCGGAATGAAGAAGGATATTGCGAAGTATGTAGCAGTTTGTGATGTGTGTCAGAGAGTAAAGGCAGAGCATCAGAAGCCAGCAGGATTGTTACAACCATTGCCGATACCCTAATGGAAGTGGGATAAGTTAGGCATGGATTTTATCACGGGATTACCCAGGACTCATTCAGGCTATGACTCGATTTGGGTTGTAGTCGATCGGTTGACGAAGGTAGCTCATTTCATCCCGGTAAAGACCACGTACACCAGTGCTAAGTTGGCAAAGATATACATGACCAGGATCGTATGTCTGCATAGATTTCCGAGGAGTATCATATCAGATAGAGGAACCCAGTTTACCTCAAAGTTCTGGAAGCAGTTGCATGAAACTTTGGGTACCAGGCTAGAATTCAGTACAGCTTTTCATCCACAGACAGATGGACAGACCGAGAGAGTCAATCTGATTTTGGAGGATATGCTGACAGTTTGTGCGCTAGATTATGGATCTAGTTGGGACGACAATTTGCCATATGCAGAGTTCTCTTAGAACAATAGTTACCAAACCAGTTTAAAGATGGCCCCTTTCGAAGCTTTGTACGGAAGAAGGTGCAGGACACCGTTGTCATGGGACGAAGTTGGAGACCGCCAGTTGTTTGGGCCTTATTTGATTGAAGAGTCTGAACAGAAGGTGAAGTTGATTCGTGATAGGCTCAAGGTAGCTCAGTCCAGACAGAAGAGCTACGCAGATTCTAAACGCAAGGAGACAGTTCACGAAGTCGAAGACCGAGTTTATCTTCGAGTATCCCCACTTCGAGGAACAAAGCGTTTTGGTGTTAAGGGAAAGTTAGCGCCACGATTTGTAGGACCATATCGAGTATTGGAACGTATGGGAGAAGTGGCCTACAAGTTGGAATTGCCCGAATGATTGTCAGGAGTTCATGATGTGCTCCACGTTTCTCAGTTGAAGAAGTGCCACGCGGAGATGGATGACATACCGTTGAGAGACACGGTGCCATTGGAAACAATCCAGTTGGACAATGATTTGACCTATGAGGAGAAACCAGTTAAGATTCTCGAGCTTGCCAGTCGAGTCACTCGCAGCAAGGTTATCAAGTTTTGCAAAGTTCAGTGGAGCCACCACACGGAGGATGAAGCCACCTGGGAACGAGAGGAAATTTTGCTCAAGGACCACCCTCACCTATTTTCTAGCCAATCCGAATCTCGAGGGCGAGATTCATCTTAAGGGGGGAAGGTTTGTAACATCCCAAATTTTCAATTTGGAATGTTATACATTAGATCATCATTGCATATCATATTTTATCTGCTTTTGGTTTTGATCCTAGAAATCCTAAGCAACTCAAGGACCCACGAAGAGAGTTGGGGATTTCGCTATTTTCATATTGGAGTTTTCTCAAATTTCGAGAATAGGATCATTTGATTTTAATTGTTTTATCATCAATTATTTCTATTACAAAAATATGAGAGAGGGAATAAAATGACTTTTCCAAAATAAAGAAATATTGAGGATTTAATAATAAAATCAAATAAGATTTTGTTTCGGAGTTTTTCGTTATTTTATTTGAATTTAGGAAAAATGTGCGTTTTTCAAAATTGCATTTAGGCCCCAAATAAATGTTCACCTTGTGCAGCTTGATTTTAGAAGCCCGGGAAAATTTATTTCAGGATTTTTGGAGTTGGTTTAGTATTTCTTTTTCTTTTTCTTCTGTGCGTAATTATTTAAAAAAAAAGTCGCACCGACCTACGGGCCGTGTCCGACCGGGACTCCGGCCCGCTAGGCTTTATAAGCCGGGGGAGCCCAGCCGAAGCCAGCCCGCCCGCGCCCCCGAAACCCTAGCCGCCGCCGCTGCCGCGCCGCCGCCTGCCATCGCCGGAGCCGCCGCGCCGCCGCCTCGCCGACTCGCCGCCGAGGTCGCCTCGAAGTCCGCGCCGCCGTTTTTTTTTCTTTTTTAAAAAAATCGTTTGGTTTTTCCGTCGGTTTTTCGTCGGTTTTTTTAGTTTTGGTTTTTTTAATAGATCGGTTTTTCCGATTTATTTATTTAGCGAGCGTTTCGTCCGTTCGTTCGTTCTAGCGAATGTTCGTCATTTTTCTTTTTCTCGGATTAAATCCGCGATTTTTCTGATCGCAATTTCTGATCCGATTTTCGTTTTAGTATAACTTTTCGCTCGTTTATCGGAATCAGGCGATTCAAGCGCCTGGAGTTTCGTCTCGAAACCCTCTATCCGTTTAACCAACTTAAACAAGTTTTTGCTACTATAAAAATTGCCTTAGATTCAGATTAGTAGAACGAAGTTGTTTTCTTTCGCCGTTTGACTTTCGTTGCTTCGTTTGATTTGATTCTTTTTGCCAACCAGAGTTCTTAAGTTAAACCTTCTGGTTAGTTTCTCTTATTTGAGTTTTACCTGTGCATTAGATGAGTACTTATTGTATGCTTGTTTGTTTGTCTGTGATAGAATACCCGGAGTGCGCCGCCTGTTACTTCGAATCTCTAGGTTTCGCGGATCATCAGCAAGGCAAGTAACACTTTGATCATACCTCCTACTACCCAGTTTTATTACATTAGATCAATCCTCACACTTTGCATGATTAGGATCTAATTAAATTGTGGGTTTGGGAAGTAGTTGAGGTAGTACCTATTACCTGTTATACTATCAAACCTTTGGGAGTTACTTCTACGTTTGCCATTATGCCATGCTATGCTAGTAGACGTGGATTGGATGAGTGATATCCATGACAGATGTGAGTTTGTTAATTAATGGTTTATCTAAGGTGGCAACTTAAACACACATTTGGGTGGATTGAGGTAACTGGGTATTCCAGGATTGCTTGTTTTTCTTTATGGACCGCCACCCAGGCTCAAAGGGATCATGAGATTATTCATACTAGAAACTTCCGTGTGCAGCCACAAGCCATTATGGGCTCTGGCATAGTTGATTAAGTCGTGCGAACTCTTACAGGGTAGACTAGCAGATGTAAGGGAAAGTAGGTGTAACGGTCTATCCATCGTAAGGTGCTAGTGCTTCTGAAAAACTGTGTCTCGGTCATCCGTCTTCTCAAACACCATGTAGTGCGAGAAACCAAACGGAGGCGATCGAGTCTTGTGGGGAAAAGTGCGCAAATCTCTACAGAGTGTAATAAACTAATCATGATTAGCCGTGTCCCTAGTTATGGACATCTTGAGTATCTAGTACCTAGATTATCATGTGAATCTCAATATGTGACTCTAAAAATTAATTTTGTTGGGTTTTGTTAATAATGATGCTTAATTGGGATTGAGAATGCTGTCAACCATTCTCAATGTTTAACAACTACCATGATAGTTAAATAAATTTATTCCTTTGTAGTAGGGAAAAATTGGCTTTACGCAAAACTGTAACCATAGAGCTTTCCACCAGCCAAATATGCATATAGTATAGCTGTTTCATTCCATTACTCTCTATGTGTTACATTGCCAGCATATTCCATGTGCTGACCCGTTTCGGGCTGCAACGTTAATGTTGCAGACTTTTCAGACGATGATTTAGGAGTTTTTAGGCCGTGGTTCTATACTCAGTGATGCCGTTGGAGTTGATGGACTCACTTATCCTCCAAGCCTTCCGTTGTTATCGTTATTAGATGGCCTTAAGCCATATTTATTGTAATAAGTTCTCTCTTGAGACACTCGATGTAATAAGTGTGTGATTGCTACTCTGTTATAAATCCTCCGAGTACTATGTGGTGTCAGCATTACTGATCCAGGGATGACACTAGAGCATAGAGATCAGACTGTTTGAGGTTTGGTCGGTACACATCATCACCTTGAGCCTGTACCACTGGGCCTCGTCGTGGTCGTGGATGGACTCCTCCAGAACCCGCTGCATGAGCTCCTCCTCCTCCTCCTCGGTAGTCATGGGAGGTGGTGGTGGCGGGAACGGGGACGGCGTCGGGGTGAGCCCGCGGATCCACGCACGGTCGCGCCCATGGCATGCTCGGACCACGACCGGCGAAATTCGTCTGCCGCTGCATGTCGTGCTCGTATTGGAACCACGTGTCCCACATCGGGGAGTTGACGGCGTACCTGGCGTCATTGACGAGGGGTCGGGGGGTGTGTAGAAGGGCGCGATCATGCTGGATCTCCTCGCGACAGGCTCGATTGTCGACGGGGACCGGTGGGATGGGCACACGATCTGCCGACAAGTTCCAGTTGTTGGGGCGGTGGACGTCGCTCCGTGGCAGCGGCTTTCCCGTTTCCGAGTAGCGCTTGCAGATATCGGCCTTCACGTACATCCGATTGCGAGGGTTGGCCGTTGGCGGGGCGATGAAGAACGGCGCATGAGGAGGAGGGGGTGGAGGGGTGGAGCAGCTGCGGCGATCAGAGGAGGACCCAGCCTCATGGTCATGCTGCCCCTTGTGGCCGTCGATCCAGTGCCACCCCATGGCCGACGGTGAGGACGGGGTGGAGGAAAGGGGGTGGAGCTTCGGCGGCCGGTGGCTAGGGTTTGGCCTGCCGGGTTTTAAGGAGGCAGGCGTCGCCGAGAGTGGAAGTTTGGACTGGCTGGTCCACGGCTTCCACGGTAAAAGGACGAGGCCTTGCGCGGCTGGTAGGCTAACAGGTGGGTCTGCCCGCATGTGCGCAATTAATTTGAGGGGTGGGAGTTAAGTGGCCAGCCCCACGCGGCTGTGAAAATGAAACGGACCAGATGCAAAACGGACAAATTTTACAGATATGACTGTGTGACCAAAATGGACACCAGGTGACTAGATAGGTCCGGTTGGCCTAAGATCGGCGACGCCAAGAGCCCAAGACGCCAGCTCAGACGATGCAACGCAACAAACTACTTCGTAGACGACTGGTGAATGGACGATGCATGCACGATGTGCAATCGAACGGTGTCCTGCAAAGAGCTTGATGACACCAACGGCTTGATTATTAGTATCGCAACGCAAGCAGGTGCAGCCGGTGGGTGCCGATGAGGACCAATCAGAAATACCGTTCGTGCGCGTGGGTTGGTCCGCTGCCCGCCCGCCCCGCGAAAGCCGATTTACCGGGGCCCACTGACCTTGTCGGCTGGCTTGAAACCTGTTTAAAAACATCCGGGGGACGTGCATACGTGTCAGCGCACTTGGTGGCGAGAAACGCTTTTCCGGGCGAACGCAGAGACTTGAGATGGAGGCTATCATATCGGGCCCGCGAGGCCGTGGGATAGTACGCACTTCCGAGTTCTGATCCAACTGCCTCCTCCGCTTGTCATCCGGCGCGGCGGGTCCAGCTCGGCGTAGTATTGCCTCGGTCGGATTCTACTCCAACAAGACCCTCCTGTACCTGTGGTCCGTGCGTTACATGGAGTTTATTTGCTGTGGCTGTCTTTGCAATCGAGATTCAGGACATTGTCCGGAGAAAATAATCCGTTTAGCTTCGGACCACAAAGTGCTACTCTTGAGATTTGTCATGGAACGTGCACAGGTAAACACGCTGACCGCCGCATAAATAGAACTAGCAAAAATGCCCGTGCGTTGCAACGGGAGATAGAAAAATAGCTCAGGTCCTTAGTTAAGACCCTCTCCCTGGAGCAGATCCTGGTCCTCTATTTCAACGCGACATCTCATCCATATCGCCGCTTATTTTCCTTCCCTCTGTGCAGTTGGCATGTGTAGAACACATAGTTTATGATGTGATAAACATCTCTAACAGACATTTAAGTGTGTAGGTTCCAGAACGTGATACTTTTACACTGTCAACAACATAGTAAAAATCGTTGGCCATAGCTTGCGGCACTTGCAGGTAGGAGAGGAGGATGAAGAAGTGGATGGGGCAATGGTGCGGGTGCCGCCAACATCGATGATGATCTGGTGATTCACGAAGGAGGCAAAGGCAGCATGGGAAGGGCAGATGACTTAGGAGAAACACATGGGTGGGGGTGGGATAGGAGGCATTTGACAAAAATGGCACACATTTCCTTTCATAGTACACTTTTCTTTGTCCTTGACAAAAAAGGCACATGTTTGATATATAGTTGGATAAAATGACACAACTGAGTTCTCCCTCTATTTTGAGATGTGGGACCACCCTCTATATTTCTTTGAACACTTTTGCACTTTGTCAATTCCTTTACACTGGCTTAGTATGGTTCGATCAGAGGCCATCGTAATCGATTGAAGCGCAGGTGTTGCTGTGGCCTTTCCCGGCGCTCCGCCCGCCCCACACACTGCTACGTCGCCCCAAGTCATATTTCTTTGAACAATTTTGCACTTTGTCAATTCCTTTACACTCGCTTAGTATGGTTCGATCAGAGGCCATTGTAATTGATTGAAGCGCAGGTGTTGTTGTGGCTTTTCCCAACGCGCCGCCCGCCCCACACACTGCTACGTCGCCCCAAGTCTTCTCCTGTGTCTCCAAAACAATTGCTGCCAAAATTTGGATTGCATCAAAGACAAAACACTTCAACCATACAATGCTAGAGGCAGCAGCTACAACCAACCATTGTTCACAGCAAAGCAGCCAAAGAAAAACATCAAGTCAACTATTGCAAAACAGTAAAGGTAAAAAAAAGGTAAAAAAATAGTTGTCACGCCGAGAAGCCACTGTGCAGCTCCTCTCTTCACTACCATTCTGCTCATAAATTGTCTTTGCCCCTCTACTCTACAGTCGAAATAAAGTAGAGAGCTTTGCTGGGAATAAGAGAAGCTTACGATCTTTGCTTCTGAAGAAAAAAACTCCATGCCCTTCACAAATGCATATGTGTAGTTTACAGTAAAGCGAAAACTTAGTTATAACTACCAGGAAGAAAACCACAATCAATAGATAAGCTAACAATGCAGCTATGAAAAAATCATGGACCCTTTTCAAGTTGAAGTAGTAGTTCTACGCTGCAACATCTAGTGGCTTCAGAAATTATTTGAAGTTTTACATATATGATCCACTTCAAATAATTTAAGAAATAAAAGCCTGATTCTGTCTTCAACACTTTAAAATTCTCACCCTAGCTCACCGTATCATTATTTCTTACTGCACTTACGGGCAGGCTAGATGTATATGATGGTACATGCATGCTATACATACCATTCACCTAACAAAGTATAGAAAGTCATCTTAGAAGTTTATTCCGCCAAGCACAAATACTGTATGATGAATCAGATGCCACAATTTTATTTGATTAGGGGGTTACCTCTAGAAATAGCAGCACATAAGAAGATAACTGCCTATGCCAGTTATGAAGAAATTCAGCTGCTGTGACATTACCTATTGAGCATGACCAACGTTGCCTACGTTCACCTCAACTTGTTGGCCACCATGTCGGACGATGGCCCATAGACGACCCTCACCTTCAACTCTATCTGCAGAAAATCAACTTGGTGGGTAGAGGTAGCAACTGAACAAATGGAAAAATAGCAGCAGATAGTAGAATGGTAACAGAAGTATTGAAGCAAACTGTACAAAGAGTTGCAAACCCATCCAGATGAAGTAGTCTATAAGTAGTTGCAGATTGTACCGAGCTGGCCTTAAAATTGAAACCAAAAGCAGACAAACAATTTCTTTCAGAAGGAAAAGAAATCACTATTATAACTGACTTCATGACATTTATAAAAAAGAAGTGAAAAGAAAATAAAGTTACTGCTGAATAAGATAAGATATCTACAAATTTAACAGTACCGACATTACATGTAAGGCCACATTAATTCAATTGATACAAACGTTCAGCATTTCCTACGAAAATGTCTAAAGCAGTAAAGCTTATAGCATGAAAGCTGAACATTGGATTAAAACAATGATGTGAAAACAACATTTTTCCGCTAGATCCATAACCGTAGAAAAACATCCAATTGATTGTATCATTACTTCAATGAACTAAATGAGAAGTAGTATTACTTAAGAAGTCCATATAATCAAGATGAAAGCATGTACAGCTAACATTTTTGTGACCAAAACCAATAAAGCGTCAACATTTCCCGGATCCATAGACACAAGAACATACTGGACTGATACCCACTTTAGTGTGGCATTTGCAAGATATTCAACAAAAAGGACCATAAAGAGAGCTTACCCATTCCACCTCTAGACAGTACAGTCAGATCTTTAGCTTAAGCTTAATATCTGAACTGCAAGTGTAAACACGACACTCATGATAACAGATGAACATGTCAACCTACTTGCCTAGAACCAATACAGAATTGACATATACCATCGACTCTATTTTGTACTGATGATCCAGACACTAAAACCTGAAAAGTAGTACATTTAACTAAAGTTTAGGGTTGCATGAGCAATAATAAGAACAAGCCTGACACCTTGAGGATTCCCATGTGTCTACAGTAATACATATAAATGAAGCACTCTAGTGTGAAAACTAAAAAAGATAAATTGAATCTCAAATTCTTTGTGTCTTGACATCAGGAAAGGAAACTAAGCAATGATGAGGTCGGATATAAGAATTCAATATAGAAAGCATCATTGTTGTAAGTCTGTTTATTGTAACAATTAGGCTAATGCGCAGGATCAATCAGCTAAAACTCGCAGTCGAGGGCCTACTTGACCAGCTTTCCAGCAAGCGTCGCGTCCTGGATGCGCGGCTTGGCGAGGTAGTACTGTCACAAGTTGAGCGGTTAATTAGAATTTTATGAAACAATAAGAGATAGAACAGTCTCTGTATAATTATTCAAGGAAAGTTTGTTGAGCAGTTAATACAGACGACACATCAAACTACAATGCATCCACAGTATATGACAACCAAAGACATTCGCATAATCTAGAAGACAGCTATGATATCATATTGATGAAGAAGGGAAGAAAGCATAGGAAATCTGAACTCACATCATTATACTGTTTACGCTTCGCTTCCTTCTTTCTACCACGTCCTTTTTCAGCTCTTCTACAGGTTCAGCTTCTTCCACTTCAACGACTTTCTCTGACAGATAACACCACCAATGTCAGCAACCAAGATGAAAATAAGCAAAACATTGTTCAACACACAGTGAGAGACATAGCCAAGGTACATTTGTGACCTGATCAATCTTTTCAAGTAGTGTGTCTTTGTGAGCAGATCGTCCAACTTGCCTTCAGATCAAAAGCCTCCTACCTTGCAGCTTCTCTTCCCGACCTCCTCTTCTGCCTCTACCTTGCGGTGGGTCTGACACCAACATAGAGATGGGGAGTGGCACGAGGCGGAGCTGCAGGGCTACCTTCCTGGGTCGGACACTTGGTGTGGGTGCCCGCCTCAGCCTACCTGCTTTTCCCCTACCATTGATGATATTTCTCCCGACGACCGCGGCGAAACCATCGATCTGCCAAGACAAACATAAACTGATAATCTGAACTTTGTACCAATTACTCACTGATAAACACAACGTACCAGATGGCAATGCCATCCAGAAAAATCATTCGCCTTCATGCATGTGCAATGCAATTCATAACTGCGTTTTATCCCCCGTCATATGCTCCAAGGCATAATATTACGTTTAGACTAAAAAGACATGCAACTTTGTTTTCATCAAGGAACTGAATGATGTCAATTGCAGACCGCACGTTTCTTCGGTTCAAGAACAACTAACACCAAGGGAGTTCAGCAAAGATTCTACATGACATTATCAAAAGATCAGTGCTAGCTTTTTCAAGCGGAACAAATACGGATATTGTAGGAAAAAGGTTCAGTAACAAAAAGAGGTTGTATTTTTACCTTGGAAAATTGGGGTCCTATATGAGCATCAATTGTGTTGAACGGATCATGGAACAAAATAGTTGTCAGCATACATCACAATGCTCGAGCTATCTGAATCCTTTGTTTCTGCCTGCCACTAAGGGCATCTCCAGCCGTTCGGCCCCCTAGGGCGCCTAAATAGAGCGGCCTGGGAGCGTGCTGGCGCTAGTTCGGCCCCTGGGGGCGACCTAGCTCCCAGTCACGCCCCCACGTGCCGGCCCCAGGATGCGGGAAATTCAAACTTGGTCGTTCCCTCTCTCAAAAGACGCCGCAAATCCGGCGATCGGACATAGTCTGGCGTTACAAAAAACAGAGCACCGCCGTGCACGGCGATTCACTCGGCGGGGTCGGCTCCAGGCGTTGGCAGAGTCGGCGTGCGCAGGCTCGTCGGTGTCGGAGCTGCTTTGGTGCAGGGCTGCGTCGGCGCGGCTTCGGCACTGCTGGGCGGTGATGTAGAGGCGTCGTTCGGGCTTGGCATCCGTGTGGTCGTGGGCGTCGTCAGCGTCGTCGATGTTGCCGTCGGCAGCTCGTTCAGGATGAGGCCACGCTGCACCAGGTACCACGCCTTGAGCTTCTCGTCGTTGCTCTGGAGCATGTCCGCCCCGCCCATCAGAAAAGCCATGTCGGTGTTTCTCTTCTTCGCGGCGACGTTTGTCTGGAGCAGGTCGAGCTTGATGGCGTTGTTCTTCATTAGAGACGACCACCGCGCCTCGGTCTTCTCTTCGCGTAGGACGGCCCGGGCCTGGGCGTCGGCGAGGCAATGCTCGATGGACTCCTGCACTCGCGCGGTTTCCGCGTCGGCGCTTTTCCCCTTCTTTGCCAATTTGTGGCCGTCCGGCCGTCCCTCTGACGCGCCCGGAGTCGCCGCGTCCGGCTTGTATGTCTCTTTGGCCTTGTCGAGGGCACGTCGGACTTCCGCCCACTTCTCGCACTTGTCAATGCGCTTGTAGACGTGGAGGTGCTTGAAGTCGGCGTCTTGGTTGTCGCCCCGATACATGGCGAACATATGCAGCAGCTGCACGGAGGGACAAACAGTTGGCGGGTGACGGGCGTAGGGGACGAAGATATGCGGGCGAACGGCGTGCGTACCTGATCCTCAACGCTGGCGCCGCTCTCCGGGCGAGCCGCGACCTCCTCGACGATTCCATGTCATTTGTTGCACGCCAACTGGATACGCCCCCAATGGTTCGCCATCGCCTTGGAGCCGTGCTGCATGTAGACGCCTTTGAAGTAGCGGTCGACGAGCTTCCGCTCGTCGAAATCGGCCTTGATGCGGTCCCAGTACGTCTCCAAGCTCTGGTTCGCGCCGGTGGTCGGGTCGAGGCAGACGACTTTCCATGCTTCGGCGAGGCATTCCTCCTCCTTGGACGCCCACTTGATGCGCGGTTCGCCTGACCTAGCCGCCCGCTTCTTCTTCTTCTGGCGCCCCTTCGTCGGAACAGGAGCCGGCTCCTCCTCCTCCTCCTCCTCCTCGTCCTCCTCCTCCTCAGGTTCCCGCGTGTCGTCGCCGTAGACGTAGCCGAGCTCGGCCTCCATGTCGCCGCTGAGGTCCACTACCTCGTCCTGGGTGGCGAACCCGGGAGACGCGGCGGCCGCGGTCGATCCTGTCGCGATGATGTCGTCCATGTCGGCTCCTGTGTCGTCGGCGTCGCCGAGGTGCGAGAAGGGTAGCGGTCCGCGGTAGAGATGGGGCGTCGGTGTGGACGTGTAGGCGGCGGGCGGCGAGTAGTTGTATGGAGGGTACTGCACGCCGACGAAGGCGGGCGAGGGCGTGTGCGTAGCGGGGTGACCACGAGGGAAGGTCGCGTTTGGGTTGAACCCACCGTGCGCGTCGCCGTCGGTGTAGCCGGGCGACGATGAACCCCATGGAGATCCGGCGCCTTGCTGTCCCCAGGGTGCGTACCGGGCGTGGCTGACGACGGGTGGATTCATCCCCACCTGGTCGACCGATGAGGAAGACACCGCCGCGCGCGCCGCGTTGTCGCGGGCCTTCTTGGCTATGGCCCTGTTCCGCCTGTCGGCGGTGACTGCTTCGCGCCGCTGAACTTCCACCCTCCACTCGATGTTCGACAGGCCCGGTGGCTTCGATGGAGGCGCCCTCGGCTTCCTCTGCTTCGGCTGGGCCACGGCGCCAGTCGCGGTTGCCGCCGCGCGCGGCATGGCGTACTTCTTCGGCGGCATGGCGTGCTTCTTCGCGGCGAGCGGGAGGGGGTTTGGCGGGAGAAAGGGAGAGAATGGCGGGAGGAAGGCGAGCGAGCGGGAGAGATGCGAGGGAAAAGCGTCAAGAAACAGCGGGAAAAGGCCCTCGGGTCGCTTCCAGGGCGGGCCCACGCACCTTTTTCGCTTGTGCCGGCTCCCCAAGCGCCCCCCAGGGCGCCGAGTTCGGCCTGGGTCCGCCGGCACCAGTTTTGGCCCGAGCCGGCGAAAAACGGACTTCTGGGGGCGCGACTGGGGCCTTTTTTTGCCGCCGGCGCGGCAAAATCGCCTGGGGAGGGCCTGTTGGGGGCGCGGCTGGAGATGCCCTAAGAGTGCAGCCTCACTCTCCAATGATTTTGATCTCCAAGTATTTCTTTAGCGAATACCACTCAAGGATCCTGCCATACTTCTCACTCTCCATCTCCTTGCAGAGCAGTATGTTGTCCTGAATTTTGCCGCTCTGTATCCATGCCGTGTGGCTGACATATGTCATTGCTCCGCAAGTCTTGGCCTCTCCTAATAGCTTTGGCACCATACCAAGAATTCAAGTGAGCTAACTTGATTTTCCAGAGCCGACCGTCCCACAGAGTGCAACATGCATGCCTTGCTGAGCTTGAAAATTCAGATCCTTCGGCATTGGTATCTCAGGTGAGCCATCCCAGGAGAAGCACCCATTGATGACCTCAATTGCAACATTGGAGCTACCACTTGGTAGCCTATGTATATCATCCATCAAC
This sequence comes from Triticum dicoccoides, assembly GCF_002162155.2. Taxonomy (NCBI): domain Eukaryota; kingdom Viridiplantae; phylum Streptophyta; class Magnoliopsida; order Poales; family Poaceae; genus Triticum; species Triticum dicoccoides. The sequence continues at coordinate 148,710,654 of NC_041388.1, forward strand.
AACTCTTCAAGGCATAGGAAACATCTGGATTATCCTCAGATGATAAAGCCAACATAAAGCAGATTGCCATTCTACAATAATTAAAATCAAGACTCTATCCCAGCAAATTACCATGTTGCAAAGAAGAAGAAAATCTGCTGAAATTAAAGCGCCCCTGATCTAGATGGATGAGATGTTGGTGGAGGTACTGGTAGGCCAGCGACGAGTGAGCAGCCAGAGGTGCGTCCTCCATGGCCGTTGTCCATGGCTTGCAGGTGGATTAGAGCGGGGCTGTAGCTGATGGCGCTGGCTACGTACAGCCACGGTGCTGCAGTGAGGGAGACGCGGGGGGAGGCGCAGGCGATGGCGGCCAGGAGCTGCGAAGCCGGTCGTGGCCGTGACCGGAGCTAGGTTTTAGGTTTAAGGAGAGGCCATGGATCGAGGCGAGCTCGAGGGTGCCAAGAGAGAAGGAGTAGAACGGAGATGAAAGAGGGGCAGGCGGGCTGGGGGAGATCACCGGCGTGCCCCTCGTCGGCGGCGGGCGGTCTCCGGCAGGAGGCGTTGAATCGGGCCGTCAGGCTCCGGCCGGCGCAGAGGGGATTTTTTTAGTCGGGGCAGAGGGGAAACTGGGTAAGGATCGCGGGTGGAAAACTAACAAATGCAGGGGGTTTTCTGAAAAAATGAAATGTTATCTGTCAGATTCACTTAAACAGGGACTGCGGCTTCAATTACCAAAAACTACAAGCACTTTTCTGCAAAAAGTACGACAACGTACGAACAGAAGCAGTAACCGCTTTATTAGTAGGTAAAGAGGTAAAGATATGGGCATCTTCACCATCGACCATCAAACCACCCTTATACTTCTGGACCGAACAATCCAGATCCGGGAAACCCTTCAACGTGGTGATGTATCGGTCTTCTTAGTGGTGTGGACACATTTTTTTTTGCAAACCAGAGATGAGGGGCTTCATGGGCGTCTGGACCGTTGCCACGCCCGCTCCTCACTATCCTAGCCCATCAAAAATCCTCCTCCCGCGCCCGCGTGCGTTCCCACCCAGCGCCAGCTGCCCGCATTCATGCCACTGTAGAGCGGCTGCTCTGCACTGACGTCGGCATAGAGTGGACGTGGCCTCTCACTGGCGCCGGCTAAGAGCACCGCCCACGCCATGCCCTGGTGTCCACGTCTTTGCAATGCCGGAGCAACATTTGTTGTACGGGACGAGATGAATATCTACCACACCCGTCAATGCTCGTCCGTCCGTATGCTGTCATTAAGCAGGCTTCCCAGCCGAGGAACCATCTCCGGTGCCGCGCATTAACACACCCGGACAATTGGCCTCACCGAAATCCGCTATTTAAAGGCAGCCACACCCGGCTAAACTCCACACCATAACACATCCGCTCCACATCCTCATCCCTTGCACCAGATCCATCATGACCGCGAGCGGGAAGGCTTTGTGGGAGAGCCTGTACAAAGATGAAGAAGGAGATCGCCGCCCGTGCTGCTACCTGGGAGAGCCGCCGTGCTGGGCGAATCGAGGCCCGCTTGCCGGCCATACCCCTTGAGCTCTCCGAAGACGACCCCACAATGGAAACGGGGGTCGACACCGACACCACGTCGGAGCCGGCACTGGTGCATGCTGGCATGACCATGGAGGAGGCGCACTATGATGTCTCCATGGTTGATGTGGAGCAGCCTGCGTCGGCTCCTATGTCGATGTTCCGGCAGGCGCAGGAGGAGCAGAGGTACAAACTGCTCCTCCTCAAGCAGCACCGATTGGCGGAGGGCCAAATCTATGACGAGCGCGCGAACAAGGAGGCCATGGCCATGACAAACCCCAACTTTGTTGCGGAGCAGATGGCGCTCTACGAGACCGCGCGTGCTCAATGCTCCGCTCTCAACGTAGTGTCGACGCAGCCAGACGCGACCGCATAGCAACGCAGGCGGTCGAGGAAGAGAACACCGCCAGTCGCGACTCCTACGTGTCGCCGTCCAACTTTCGGGAGCGCGTGTGGCAGGTGGATAGTGACGGACCGTCCACGTCCTATTGGGAATTGTTGCATGGAAAACAAAAAATATATGCGCACACGCAATGATCTATCCATTGAGATGCATAGCAACGAGGGAGAGTATGTCTACGTACCCTTATAGATCGTAAGCGGAAGCGTTTAACAACGCGTTTGATGTAGTCGAACTTCTTCATGCTCCAACCGATCAAGTACCGAACGTACGACACCTCCGCGTTCTACACACGTTCAGCTCGGTAACGTCCTCCGCCTTCTTGATCCAGCAAGACGACGAGGTAGTAGATGAGTTCCGGCAGCATGATGGTGTGGTGATGGTGATGGTGATAGTGAAGTGATCTTCGCAGGGCTTCGCCTAAGCACTACGAAAATATGACCGGAGTTGTAAACGATGGAGGGGGGCGCCACACACGGCTAGGAAATTGTCTGTTTTTTGCTAGGCGCCCCCTCCCACATATATATAGGTGGGAGTGAGGGAGGAGCAGCCAAAGGAGGCGCCCAAGTAGGAGGAATCCTATGTGGGGTCCCTCCCAAGCCGCGCCCCCCTTTCCTTATATGGAGTGCAGGGAAAGGCAGGGGAGGGTGCCCCCCTTCCTTTCTCCCATGAGAGGGAAAGGCGGGAGGGGCTAGCCCAAAACAAGTGAGGGGGCGCACCAGCCCCCTTGTGGGCTGGTCTGCTGATACGTCCATTCTACATCATGCTTTTATATTGATATTTATTGCATTATGGGCTGTTATTACACATTATATCACAATACTTATGCATTTTCTCTATTATTTTATAAGGTTTACATGAAGAGGGAGAATACCGGCAGCTAGAATTCTGGACTGGAAAAGGAGCAAATATTAGAGACCTACTCTGCACAACTCCAAAAGTCCTGAAACTTCACGGAGAATATTTTTGGAATATATGAAAAATATTGGGCGAAGAAAGCAACAGAGGGGGCCACCTGCCATCCACAAGGTTGGAGGGCGGCCCCTACCCCCCTGGGGTTGCCCTCCGGTCTTGTGGGCCACCTGGCAGGCCCCCGACGCCCATCTTCTGCTATATGGTGTGCTTTTACTTGAAAAAAACCAGAAAGAAGCTTTCAGGACGAAGCGCCGCCGTCTCAAGGCAGAACCTGGGCAGCACCAATCTAGGGCTCCGACAGAGCTGTTCTACCATGGGAACTTCCCTCTGGGAAGGGGAAATCGAAGCCATCGTCATCACCAATGATCCTCTCATCGAGAGGGGGTCAATCTCCATCAACATATTCACTAGCACCATCCCCTCTCAAACCCTAGTTCATCTCTTATATCCGATCTTTGTCTCAAAACCTTGGATGGTACCTGTGGGTTGCTAGTAGTGTTGATTACTCCTTGTAGTTGATGCTAGTTGGTTTATTTGGTGGAAGATCATATGTTCAGATCCTTAATGATAATTAATACTCCTCTGATTATGAACATGAATATGCTTTGTGAGTAGTTACATTTGTTCCTGAGGACATTGGAGAAGTCTTGTTATAAGTAATCATGTGAATTTGGTATTCGTTCGATATTTTGATGAGATGTATGTTGTCTTTCCTGGAGTGGTGTTATGTGAACGTCGACCGCATGACACTTCACCATGATTTGGGCCTAGGGGAAGGCATTGGGAAGTAATAAGTAGATGATGGGTTGCTAGAGTGACAGAAACTTAAACCCTAGTTTATGTGTTGCTTCGTAAAGGGCTGGTTTGGATCCATATGTTTCATGCTATGGTTAGATTTATCTTAATTCTTCTTTCGTAGTTGCGGATGCTTGCGAGAGGGGTTAATCATAAGTGGGAGGCTTGTCCAAGGAAGGGCAGCACCCAAGCACCAGTCCACCCACATATCAAATTTTCAAAGTAACGAACGCGAATCATATGAGCATGATGAAAACTAGCTTGACAGTAATTCCCATGTGTCCTCGGGAGTGCTTTTCTTTATATAAGAGTTCGTCCAGGCTTGTCCTTTGCTACAAAAAGGATTGGGCCACCTTGCTGAACCTTAGTTACTTTTCTTACTTATTACTTGTTACTCGTTACGAATTATCTTATCACACAACTATCTGTTACCGATAATTTCAGTGCTTGCAGAGAATACCTTGCTGAAAACCGCTTGTCATTTCCTTCTGCTCCTTGTTGGGTTTGACACTCTTACTTATCGAAAGGACTATGATAGATCCCCTATACTTGTGGGTCATCAAGACTCTTTTCTGGATCCATTGCCGGGGAGTGAAGCATCTTTGGTAAGTGGAATTTAGTAAGGAAACATTTATATAGTGTGCTGAAATTTACTGTCACTTGTTACTATGAAAAATAATCCTTTTAGGGGCTTGTTCGGGGTATCTTCACCTCGACCGGAAGAGCAAAGAGTTGCTCCTCAACCTACTGCACCTACTGAAAATATTTATTATGAAATTGCTTCGGGCATGATAGAGAATCTGCTAGCTAATCCTTATGCAGGAGATGGAACATTACATCCCAATATGCACCTAATCTATGTGGATGAAGTTTGTGGATTATTTAAGCTTGCAGGTATACCCGCGTATGTTGTCAAGAAGAAGGTCTTCCCTTTATCTTTGAAGGAAAAGGCGTTGACATGGTACAGGCTATGTGATGTTATTGGATCATGGAACTACAACCTATTGAAATTGGAATTTCATCAGAAGTTTTATCCTATGCATCTGGTTCATCGTGATCGGAATTATATATATAATTTTTGGACTCGTGAAGGAGAAAGTATCGCTCAAGCTAGGGGGGGGCTTAAGTCAATGTTATATTCATGCCCCAATCATGAGCTCTCAAGAGAAATTATTATTCAAAACTTTTATGCTCGCCTTTCTCATAATGATCGATCCATGCTCGATACTTCTTGTACTAGTTCTTTTATGAAGAAGGATATTGAGTTAAACTGGGATTTATTGGAAAGAATTAAATGCAACTCTAAAGATTGGGAACTCGATGAAGTTAAGGAGTCAGGTATAAACCTTAAGTTTGATTGTGTTAAATCTTTATGGATACCGATGTTTTTCGAGATTTTAGCACTAAATATGGACTTGACTCTGAGATAGTAGCTTCTTTTTGTGAATCATTTGCTACTCATGTTGATCTCCCTAAGGAGAAGTGGTTTAAATATAATCCTCCCATTGAAGTGAAAGTAGTAGAACCTATTAAAGTTGAAGAAGAAACTATTACTTATAACGTCGATCCTATTGTTCCTACTGCTTATATTGAGAAACCACCTTTTCCTGTTAGAATAAAGGAACATGCTCAAGCTTCAACTGTGGTTCGTAAGAGTTATACTAGAACACCTGCACCCCCTGAGAAAATTAAAGTTGAACCTAGTATTTCTATGGTTAAATATCTCTTGGTTGATAATATTGATGGGCATGTTATTTATTTTTGTGATGAAACTGCTAGCATTGCTAAACCTAATATTAAAGATAAACATAGACCAGTTATTGGCATGCCTGTTGTTTCAGTGAAAATAGGAGATCATTGTTATCATGGTTTATGTGATGTGGGTGCTAGTGTGAGTGCAATTCCTTTTACTTTATATAAATAAATTATGAATGATATTGCACCTGCTGAGATAGAAGATACTGATGTTACGATTAAGCTTGCCAATAGAGATACTATATCACCAATTGGGATTGTTAGAGATGTTGATGTCTTGTGTGGGAAAATAAAGTACCCTACTGATTTTATTGTTCTTGCTTCCCCACAAGATGATTTTTGTCCCATTATATTTGGCAGACCTTTCTTGAATACTGTTAATGCTAAGATAGACTGCGAGAAAGATATTGTTACTATCGGCTTAGTGGATACGTCTCATGATTTTAATTTCTCTAAATTTCGTAGACAACCCCATGATAAAGAAGCCTAGTAAGGATGAAATTATTGGTCTTGCTTCTATTGTCATGCCTCCTACTGATCCTTTAGAACAATATTTGCTAGATCATGAAAATGATATGTTTATGAATGAAAGAAGGGAAATAGATGAAATATTCTTTAATCAAGGGCCTGTGTTGAAACACAATTTGCCCGTTGAAATCCTTAGTGATCCTCCTCCACCCAAGGGTGATCCCATGTTTGAGCTTAAACAATTAACTGATACTTTTAAATATGCTTATCTTGATGAAAAGAAGATACATCCTGTTATTATTAGTGCTAACCTTTCAAAGCATGAAGAAAAGAAATTATTGAAAACTTTGAAGAAGCACCATGCCGCTATTGGATATACTCTTGATGTTCTTAAGGGCATTAGGCCCACTCTATGTCAGCACAAAATTAATTTGCAATAGGATGCTACACCAGTTGTTGATCACCAACGATGGTTAAATCCTAAGATGAAAGAAGTGGTAAGAAACGAAATACTAAAGCTTCTGGAGGCAGGTATAATTTATCCTATTGCTGATAGTAGATGGGTAAGTCCCGTTCATTGTATCCCTAAGAAGGGAGGTATTACTGTTGTTCCTAATGATAAGAATGAATTGATTCCACAAAGAATTGTTACATGTTATAGAATGGAAATTGATTTTCGCAAATTGAACAAAGCTACTAGAAAAGATCATTACACTCTACCTTATATTGATCAAATGCTAGAAAGATTATCCAAACATACACATTTTTGCTTTCTAGATGGTTGTTCTGGTTTCTCTCAAATACATGTGTCAAAAGAGGACCAAGAAACGACCACTTTTACTTGCCCTTTCAGTACTCTTGCTTATAGACGTATGCCTTTTGTTTTATGCAATGCACCTTCTACCTTTCAAAGATGTATGAATGCTATATTTTGTGACTTTTCTGAAAAGATTGTTGAGGTTTTCATGGATGATTTCTCCGTTTACGGAACTTCCTTTGATGATTGCTTCGGCAACCTTGATCAAGTTTTGTAGAGGTGTGAAGAAACTAATCTTGTTTTGAATTGGGAGAGGTGCCACTTTATGGTTAATGAAGGTATTGTCTTGGGGCATAAAATTTCTGAAAGAGGTATTGAAGTTGATAAAGCTAAAGTAGATGCTATTGAAAAGATGTCGTGTCCTAATAAGGATATCAAAGGTATAAGAAGTTCCTTGGTCATGCTGGTTTCTATAGGAGGTTTATTAAAGACTTCTCTAAAATTTCTAGGCCTCTCACTAATCTCTTGCAAAAAGATGTTCCTTTTATTTTTGATGATGATTGTGTAGAAGCATTTGAAGTATGTAAGAAAGCCTTGATTTCTGCACCCATTGTTCAGCCACATGATTGGAATTTACCCTTTGAAATTATGTGTGATGCTAGTGATTATGTTGTTGGTGCTGTTCTAGGACAAAGAGTTGATAAGAAATTGAATGTTATTCATTATGCTAGTAAAACTCTAGACAATGCCCAGAGAAATTATGCTACTACTGAAAAAGAATTTTTAGCAGTGGTATTTGCTTGTGATAAGTTCAGATCTCATATTGTTGATTCCAAAGTAACTGTTCACACTGATCATGCTGCTATTAAATATCTTATGGAAAAGAAAGATGCTAAACCTAGACTTATTAGATGGGTTCTCTTGTTACAAGAATTTGATTTGCATGTTATTGATAGAAAGGGAGCTGAGAACCCCGTTGCAGACAACTTGTCTAGGTTAGAAAATTTTCTTGATGACCCATTGCCTATTGATGATAGCTTTCCCGATGAACAATTAGCTGTCGTAAATGCTTCTTGTAATACTCCATGGTATGCTGATTATGCTAATTACATTGTTGCTAAATTTATACCACCTAGTTTCACATACGAGCAAAAGAAAAAGTTTTTCTATGATTTAAGACATTACTTTTGGGATGACCCACACCTTTATAAAGAAGGAGTTGATGGTGTTATTAGATGTTGTGTACCTAAGCATGAACAGGGATAGATCCTACGCAAGTGACACCACATTGGAGATAGAACTGCACACAAGGTATTGCAATCTAGTTTTTTTATTGGCCTACTCTCTTCAAGGATGCTCATAAGTTTGTCTTATCTTGTTATGAATGCCAGAGAATTGGTAATATTAGTATATGTCAGGAAATGCCTATGAATTATTCACTCGTTATTGAACCATTTGATGTTTGGGGCTTTGATTATATGTGACCTTTTCCTTCCTCTAATGGGTGTACACATATTTTAGTTGCTATTGATTACGTTACTAAGTGGGTAGAAGCTATTACAACTAGTAGTGCTGATCATAACACTTCTATTAAGATGCTTAAAGAAGTTATTTTTCCGAGGTTTGGAGTCCCTAGATATTTAATGACTGTTGGTGGTTCACATTTTATTCATGGTGCTTTCCATAAAATGCTTGCTAAGTATGATGTTAACCATAGAATTGCATCTCCATATCATCCTCAGTCTAATGGTCAAGTAGAATTGAGCAATAGAGAGATTAAATTGATTTTGCAAAAGACTGTTAATAGATCTAGAAAGAATTGGTCTAAGAAACTTGATGATGCATTATGGGCTTATAGAACTGCTTATAAGAATCCTATGGGCATGTCTCCGTATAAAATGGTTTATCAAAAAGCTTGTCAATTACCTCTCGATTAGAACATAAAGCTTATTGGGCTATTAAAGAGCTCAACTATGATTTCAAACTTGTCGGTGAAAAGAGGTTATTTGACATTAGCTCGCTTGATGAATGGAGAACCCAAGCCTATGAGAATGCGAAGTTGTTTAAAGAAAAAGTTAAAAGATGGCATGACAAGAGGATACAAAAGCGTGAGTTTAATGTAGGTGATCATGTTTTGCTATACAACTCTCGTTTAAGATTTTTTGTAGGAACACTTCTCTCTAAATGGGAAAGTCCTTACATTATCGAGGAGGTCTTTCGTTCCGGTGCCATCAAAATCAACAACATCGAAGGAACAAATCCGAAGGTGGTAAACGTACAAAGAATCAAACATTATATCTCAGGAACTCCCATGAAGGTTGAGACCAATATAATTAATACCATAACATCGAAGGAGTACATAAGGGATACTTTCCAGAATGTTTCAGACTCCGAAAATGAATAGGTATGTGGTACAGTAAGTAAACCGACTCCAAAACTGTTCTAATGGCAATTTTTCTCTGTTTTGGAATATTTAAAAAGTTAGGAAAATTAAAAGTAGTCCAAAAGAGACACGAGGAAGCCATAAGGGTGGAGGGCGCGCCCTACCCCCTAGGCGCACCCCCTGCCTTGTGGCCGCCTCATGTGCACTCCGGTCTCCTTTTCTTGCACAATACTTCTTTCAGTCGGTAAAAAATCATTATATAATCTCCCAAAGGTTTTTACCACCGTACCATGGCAAAAATCCCCTGTTTTCGTTTTGAGTTGTTTCTACAGCAGATTTAAAGCAATATGTCGTCCCAAGATTCGGAGGAAGAGGGCTACCACATCAACAACTCCATCATTACCACCTCCGAAGAAAGAGACATAAATACATGGGTATGGGCACTCCCCTTGGCAGCTGCCAAGCTTGGGGGAGGTACCCCGGTATCATATCACCATCACACCTTTATCTTTATTGTTTTTCTTAGTTCGATCCTTTTGGTTATATCTTGATCTAGTAGAATAAAGTTTTTAGTATGATCTATCTTTGAGTTTTGTTTTTATCTCTATCTATGTAATCGAGTCTGTGAGTTATAAATAATAAAGAGTAGTTTTGAGTTGAGGGCTTTGAGTTCTTGCTATGAACTTGAGGGAATTAAATTAAAAGAAGGAATAAAAATTGACCTTATGGAGAGTAATGACTTCACATATACAGAGTATGATGAATAAAATTTGTTGAGAGTTGACAAACATAGTTTTGGTAATTTGCAATTAATAGGAAGTAATAAAGAAAGAGAGGCTTCACATATAAATATACTATCTTGGACATCTTTTGTAATTGTGAGCACTCATTAAAATATGACATGATAAAAGGTTGATGTTGGAGAAGGAAGACAACATAATGGGTTATGTTTTCTTATATCCAAATAGAAGTTATATTGTCATGGATCCTCCAACATGTTGAGCTTGCCTTTCCCTCTCATGCTAGCCAAATCCTTCGCAGCAAGTAGAGATACTACTTGTGCTTCCAAACATCCCTTAAACCAGTTCTGCCATGAGAGTCCACCATACCTACCTACGGATTGAGTAAGATCCTTCAAGTAAGTTGTAATTGGTGCAAGCAATAAAAATTGCTCTCTAAATATGTATGATCTATTAGTGTGAGGAAAATAAGCTTTATGCGAACTTGTGATATGGAAGAAATAAAAGCGACAGACTGCATAATAAAGTTCTTCATCACAAGCGGCAATATAAAGTGACGTTCTTTTGCACTAAGATTGTGTGCATCCAACCATAAAAGCGCATGACAACCTCTGCTTCCCTCTGCGAAGGGTCTATCTTTTACTTTTATCTTTTACCCTTATACAAGAGTCATGATGATCTTCACCTTTCCTTTTTACGCCTTTTCCTTTGGCGAGCACTACATGTTGGAGAGATCCAGATATATCCACTCGGATGTAGGTTTTCATAAAGTATTATTGTTGACATTACCCTTGAGGTAAAAGGTTGGGAGGCGAAACTATAAGCCCCTATCTTTCTCTGTGTCCGACTGAAGCTTCGAACCCATAAGTATCGCGTGAGTGGTAGCAATTTTGAAAGACTAAATGATAGTTGAGTATGTGGACTTGCTAAAAAGCTCTTATTTTGACTCTTTCCAATGTTATGATAAATTGCAATTGCTTCAGTGACTGAGATCATAGTTTGTTGGTTTTCAATAAAGTTTCTGATTCATACTTTACCTTGTGAATGAATTGTTACTTTAGCATAAGAAATTATATGACAATATGTGTTGCTGTTCTAAAGATGATCATGATGCTGTCATGTCCGTATTTTATTTCATCGACACCTCTATCTCTAAACATGTGGACGTATTTTTCGATATCGGCTTTCGCTTGAGGACACACGAGGTATAACCTTGGGGGAGTTGATACGTACATTTTGCATCATGCTTTTATATTGATATTTATTGCATTATGGGTTGTTATTACACATTATATAACAATACTTACGCCCTTTCTCTCTTATTTTATAAGGTTTACATGAAGAGGGAGAATGCTGGCAACTGGAATTCTGGACTGGAAAAGGAGCAAATATTAGAGACCTATTCTGCACAACTCCAAAAGTCCAGAAACTTCACGGAGAATATTTTTGGAATATATAAAAATATTGGGCAAAGAAAGCAACAGAGGGGTCCCTACCCCCTGTGTTGCCCTCTGGTCTTGTGGGCCACCTGGCAGGCCCCCGACGCCCATCTTCTGCTATATGGTGTGCCTTGACCTGAAAATAATCAGAAGGAAGCTTTCGGGACGAAGCGCCGCCTTCTCAAGGCAGAACCTGGGCAGAACCAATCTAGGGCTCCGGCGGAGCTGTTCTACCATGGGAACTTCCCTCCGTGAGGGGGAGATCGAAGCGATCGTCATCACCAACGATCCTCTCATCGAGAGGGGGTCAATCTCCATCAACATATTCACCAGCACCATCCCCTCTCAAACCCTAGTTCATCTCTTGTATCCGATATTTGTCTCAAAACCTCAGATTGGTACCTGTGGGTTGCTACTAGTGTTGATTACTCCCTGTAGTTGATGCTAGTTGGTTTATTTAGTGGAAGATCATATTCAGATCCTTAATGATAATTAATACTCCTCTGATTATGAACATGAATATGCTTTGTGAGTAGTTACGTTTGTTCCTGACGACATGTGAGAAGTCTTTTTATAAGTAATCGTGTGAATTTGGTATTCGTTCGATATTTTGATGAGATATATGTTGTCTTTCCTATAGTGGTTGTCGGCGTTCTAGGAACGGGGGTAGCCAGACTTGCCTGCCTGCGGCCCATGGCGTGGCTCCGTCGACGACCTAGTACGACCCAGCTTCAACATCGACAGCTCAAGACCCTCGCGAGGGGCCATGCCTCGCAAGGTGGACGACACCAAGACCTTCATGTGGGGCAGCCTCCTCAGGCTGGTCCCGAGGAGCGGAGATATCTATGCAAGGTGCACCTCGCAAGTTTCAGATGACGTGAGCCATGATGACCAAGGCTAGGCGGGCGCCAGTGGGTGCCGTCTACCAGTTTCCTCTTTGGTGCTAAGGAGGCACGCGCAGGCGCGGAGTCCCGAGGAATCAAGCATAGGTTTCCATTCCGGTGCAACAAGAGCAAGACCGCCAGGACGGCAGGACGGAGGTCATCGCCGAGCCCACCACAGCGTCACAACTAGAGGGTTTTGCAGGCCAAGACTATTTTTGTCAGGATAGCATGTACTAGTTGTCTCCCTTTAAATTTAGCCGTTGTGGGATCCCTTCCCGCTTTTATTTGGGAAGAGGACCAAGGCCACTATAAATAGGACCTATCCACCACCATAGAGGAAGAGGGATCATTCGGATCATCCACACACCCACCAGCTCATCGAGCTCAAGAACACCTCTCCTGCTGAGGCTGTTCTCCATCGTACTAGTTCATCCTCAGCCCCTCGAGGCCAATCCACCACAAAGCAGGAGTAAAGTTTTACACCGCAAGGTGGCCCGAGCCTGGGTAACTTCCGTATCTCTTGTCCATTCGGTTCATCGAGCTAAGCCGTGAGATTAGCGAGCCGGCAGAATGGGGAGGACGAGTTCTTCGCACGCACCCCAGAGTTCGAACCTTTCAAGGGTCTGCGTAACCCGAAATCCGACATTTGGCGTGCGTCGGAGCCTCTCTTCCACCAATCGACCCGCCACCGCTCCACCGCTTCCATGGCCGACGCCTGTCGATCCCGTGCTGAGCGTCGGGTCACCCTCGCCGCTCGCGTCGCCCAGACGAAGCCCGTAGGCGGGCCTCCTCATCGTTCTTCATCGCCTGATACCAACGCCGCCACCGGCCCGGCAGGGCATGAGCAGCAAGCTTCGTCGCTGCACCCGTCCGTGCGGCGTGATGGACGCACCGCCACCCCGTCGCTGACTCCGGCCGGTTCATCGTCCCATGCTCGTCGCAGCTCGGCGGATGCACAACCTGCACTGCTCATGGCGCGCGAGCTCCTACGCTACCGCCCCATCGACGAACTCTACGAAGACTGGCTGGACTGCATCGCCGAGCTTGTCAGCGCCGTCGGGAGCTCTCCTGCACCGTATCTCTCGCTACCTTGCACGTCGCCTACTGCGGGTGACGTGGCCCATGGGGCACCTCCTCCACCTCCCCGTCAAGACGCCATCGTCAAGCCAAGGCGCGAAGTCCTGCGGCGCGACCCGTCGCGTAGGGTGCCGGCGCATGAAGAAGAAAGTTGCCAGGTGGTCCAGCGACCGCAAGGATAGGCGCGTGCGCTTCCAGCACCACCGCGTCAAGACCGTGCACCGCCTGTGACGGTGGCGCACGAGCACCAAGATCAAGATCCACCTCCACGACGGGCCCCCGTGACCACAACAAGTTGCCGCACCTTCACGCCGGAGCTACGCAGCATCGTCTGGCCGGGGAAGTTCAAGCCCGACCTGCCGCCACGCTACGACGGCACCCCCGACCCTGCTGAGTTCCTACGGCTCTACGAGCTGAGCATTGAGAAGGTTATGGCAAACTGGTTTCCCATGGCCCTCAAGGACAGCGCGCGCTCGTGGCTCCTGAACCTGCCTGTAGGATCGATCTCCTCCTGGGGCGAGATGCGTGAGGGTTTCGTCGCCAACTTCCAGGGCACTCACAACCGTCCGTCGGCTGCGGGTGACCTACGGCGTGATACGTGTCCAACGTATCTACTTTTTCTCACGCTTTTCCTCTTGTTTTGGACTCTAATTTGCATGATTTGAATGAAACTAACCCTGGACTGACGCTGTTTTCAGCAGAACTACCATGGTGTTGTTTTTGTGCAGAAATAAAAGTTCTTGGAATGGAACGAAACTTTGCGAGGATTTTTTATACCAATAATAAGAATTTCTGGAGCAAGAGAGGGGCCCGTGGGTGGGCACAACCCACCAGGGCGCGCCCCCTCTCCTGGCGCGCCTAGGTGGGTTGTACCCACCTGTGGCTCCGCTGATGACCTCCCTGATACTATAAAATCACATTATTTCAGAAAAAATCAGGGAAAAAGAATTATCACGATCCATGAGACGGAGCCCTGATGACCCACAAGTATAGGGGATCTATCGTAATCCTTTCGATAAGTAAGAGTGTCGAACCCAACGAGGAGCAGAAGGAAATGATAAGCGGTTTTCAGCAAGGTATTCTCTGCAAGTACTGAAATAAGTGGTAATAGATAGTTTTGTGATAAGATAAATTGTAACGAGCAACAAGTAACAAAAGTAGATAAAGTGCAGCAAGGTGGCCCAATCCTTTTTGTAGCAAAGGATAACCCGGAACAAACTCTTATAATAGGAAAAGCGCTCCCGAGGACACATGGGAATATCGTCAAGCTAGTTTTCATCACGTTCATATGATTCGCGTTCGATACATTGATAATTTTATATGTGGGTGGACCGGTGCTTGGGTGCTGTTCTTACTTGAACAAGCATCCCACTTATGATTAACCTCTATTGCAAGCATCCACAACTACAACAAAAGTATTAAGGTAAACCTAACCATAGCATTAAAACATGTGGATCCAAATCAGCCCCTTACGAAGCAACGCATAAACTAGGGTTTAAGCTTCTGTCACTCTAGCAACCCATCATCTACTTATTACTTCCCAATGCCTTCCTCTAGGCCCAAATAATGGTGAAGTGTTATGTAGTCGACGTTCACATAACACCACTAGAGGCTAGACAACATACATCTTATCAAAATATCAAACGAATACCAAATTCACATGACTACTAATAGCAAGACTTCTCCCTTGTCCTCAGGAACAAACGTAATTACTCACAAAGCATATTCATGTTCATAATCAGAGGGGTAATAATATGCATATAGGATCTGAACATATGATCTTCCACCAAATAAACCAACTAGCATCAACTACAAGGAGTAATCAACACTACTAGCAACCTACTAGCACCAATCCCGGACCTTGAGACAAGAATTGGATACAAGAGATGAACTAGGGTTTGGAGATGAGATGGTGCTGGTGAAGATGTTGATGGAGATTGCCCTCTCCCGATGAGAGGAGCGTTGGTGATGAGGATTTGATGATTTCCTCCTCCGGGAGGGAAGTTTCCCCAGCAGAACAGCTTTGCCGGAGCTCTAGATTGGATCCGCCAAGGTTCCGCCTCGTGGCGGCGGAGTCTCGTCCCGAAAAGTTCCTCTTATTTTTTTCTCATCGAAAGACTTCATATAGGATAAGATGGACGTCGGAGAGCCACCAGGGGGCCCACGAGGTAGGGGGGCGTGCCCTAGGGGCGGGCGCCCCCACCCTCGTGAGCAGGGTGTGGCCCCCCTGGCCTTCATCTTTGGCGAGGATTTTTCTTTATTTATTTTAAGACGTTCCGTGGAGTTTCAGGACTTTTGGAGTTGCGCAGAATAGGTCTCTAATATTTGCTCCTTTTCCAGCCTAGAATTCCAGCTGCCGACATTCTCCCTCCTTATGTAAACCTTGTAAAATAAGAGAGAATAGCCATAAGTATTGTGACATAAAGTGAAATAACAATCCATAATGCAATAAATATCGATATAAAAGCATGATGCAAAATGGACGTATCAACTCCCCCAAGCTTAGAGCTCGCTTGTCCTCAAGCGAAAAGCCGATAACAATAAATATTTCCTCATGTTTAGAGGTAGAGGCGTCGATAAAAATAAAATACGGACATGAAGGCATCATGATTATTCTTCATAACAGCAACATATATAGATTTTGTCATATTATTACTTATGTTCAAGTGATGATCTATTCACAATGCAAAAGTATAAATCATAAACCTTATTGGGCTCCGACAAACTATAATCTCAGTCATTGAAGCAATTGCAATTTATCATAACATCGGAAAGAGTCTATGCCAGAGCTAAAAAGCAAGTCCACATACTCAACTATCATTTAGTCCTCCATAATTGCTAACACTCACGCAATACTTGTGGTTACGGAGTTTTAATCGGACACAGAGAAAGATAGGGGCTTATAGTTTTGCCCCACAACCTTTTACCTCAAGGGTAATGTCAACAATAATGGTTCATGCTCCCCTACATCCAATTAGATATATATATCATGTTCTTTCCAACATGCTGAGCTTGCCAAAGGATAAAATGAAAAAGAAAAGGTGAAGATCACCATGACTCTTGCATAAGGTAGAAGATAATGATAAAGGATAGGCCCTTCGCAGAGGGAAGCAGAGGTTGTCATGCGCTTTTATGGCTGGATGCACAAAATCTCAATGCGAAAGAATGTCACTTGCCCTTGAAAGACAGGAGTTGTGATTGTGATACGATACTGGGGCACCTCCCCCAAGCTTGGCAGTTGCCAAGGGGAGTGCCCATACCCATGTGATTATATCTCCTTGGTTGGTGAAGAAGGTGGTGGTGATGTTGGCTTAGTTGATGGCTTAGGCTTCTCCCTTAATTTGCGCTTGAGGACGGCATTTTGATCCCTCAGATCATCAATCTCCCACTCCAGGGTTAATATCTTTTTGCATAGGTCCTACTTATTTTCCTGCAAGAGACGAAAAGGGATAAACTCGAACTTGGGTTTCTTTACCCTATTAGGGAGGCTTGACTTTTTGAACTCCACGTGCATGTCCCTAGGTTGAGGTAATGGTGCTTCATCTTCATCTGAGCTTGTCTCCTCCTTTCCCTTGGGTTCATAGTCCTCTTCTTCCTCCGTGGTCCATCCATCGTGTTCCACATCTCCATAGACCTTGGGATTTGCTAAGTAAGCATCCACATAGCTTTCTCCTTCCGAATCCTGGGAAGACATGTTGATTTAATCTGCAATGGGACAGCTCGAAACGAAAATAGAGGATATTTGCGTGATACAGGAGTCAAAACCTTCGGGAGAATATATAATGAATTTTTACCGACCAAAATACGTATCGTGCAAGAAAACGGAGTCCAGAAGGCACACGAGGTGCTCACGAGGTAGGGGGGCGCGCCCAGGGGGGTAGGGCATGGCCACCACCCTCGTGGGGCCCTCGTGTCCTTCCCGGACTGCTACTTATTTTTCTATTTTTCTAAATATTCCAAAACGGAGAAATATTGCCTTAAAAATTGTTTTGGAGTCGGTTTACTTACCGTACCACATACCTATTCCTTTTCGGAGTCTGGAACGTTCCGGAAAGTGTCCCTTATGTATTCCTCCGGGGTTACGGTTTCAATAATATTGGTTTCAATATTTATGGGATTACCTGAGATATAATGTTTAATTCTTTGACCGTTTACCACCTTCGGATTTGTGCCCTCGAAATTGTTGATTTTTATGGCACCGGAATGATAGACCTCCTCGATAACATAGGGGCCTTCCCATTTAGAGAGAAGTTTCCCTGCAAAAAATCTTAAACGGGAGTTGTATAGCATACATAATCACCTACATTAAACTCACGCTTTTGTATCCTTTTGTCATGCCATCTTTTAACTTTTTCTTTAAACAACTTGGCATTTTCATAAGCCTGGATTCTCCATTCATCAAGTGAGCTAATATCAAATAACCTCTTCTCACCGGCAAGTTTAAAATCATAGTTGAGCTCTTTAATAGCCCAATACGCCTTATGTTCTAGTTCGAGAGGTAAGTGACATGCTTTTCCATAAACAATTTTATACGGAGACATACCCATAGGATTTTTATATGCAGTTCTATAAGCCCATAATGCATCATCAAGTTTCTTAGAACAATTCTTTGTAGACCTATTAACAATCTTTTGCAAAATTAATTTGAGCTCTCTAGTGCTCAACTCTACTTGACCACTAGACTGTGGGTGATAAGGAGATGCAATTCTATGATTAACATCATATTTAGCAAGCATTTTACAGAAGGCACCATGAATAAAGTTTGAACCACCATCAGTCATTAAATATCTAGGGACTCAAAACCTCGGAAAAATAACTTCTTTAAGCATTTTAATAGAAGTGTTATGATCAGCACTACTAGTTGGAATAGCTTCTACCCACTTAGTAACGTAATCAACAACGACTAGAATATGTGTGTATCCATTAGAGGCAGGAAAAGGTCCCATATAATCAAAGCCCCAAACATCAAACGGTTCAATAACAAGAGAATAATTCATAGGCATTTCTTGACGTCTACTAATATTACCAATTCTTTGACATTCATCACAAGACAAGACAAACTTACGGGTATCCTTGAAGAGAGTAGGCCAATAAAAACCAGATTGCAGTACCTTATGTGCAGTTCTATCTCCAGCGTGGTGTCCTCCATAAGACTCGGAATGACACTTGCGTAGGATTTGTTCCTGTTCATGCTGAGGTACACAACGTCTAATAACACCATCTACTCCTTCTTTATAAAGATGTGGGTCATCCCAAAAGTAATGTCTCAAATCATAGAAGAACTTTTTCTTTTGCTGGTATGTGAAGCTAGGTGGTATAAACTTGGCAACAATATAATTAGCATAATCAGCATACCATGGAGTACTACGAGAAGTACTTATAACATTTAATTGTTCATCAGGAAAGTTATCATTAATAGGTAGTGGGTCATCAAGAATATATTCTAACCTAGACAAGTTGTCTGCAACGGGGTTCTCAGCTCCCTTTCTATCAACAATATGCAAATCAAATTCTTGTAGCAAGAGAACCCATCTAATAAGTCTAGGTTTAGCATCTTTCTTTTCCATAAGGTATTTAATAGCATCATCATCAGTTTGAATAGTTACTTTAGAATCAACAATATAAGATCTGAACTTATCACAAGCAAATACAACTGCTAAAAGCTCTTTTTCAGTAGTAGCATAATTTCTTTGAGCATTGTCTAGAGTCTTACTAGCATAATGAATAACATTTAATTTCTTATCAACTCTTTGCCCTAGAATAGCACCTACAGCATAATCACTAGCATCACACATAATTTCAAAGGGTAAATTCCAATCAGGTGGCTGAACAACAGGTGCAGAGACTAATGCTTTCTTAAGTATTTCAAATGCTTCTACACAATCATCATCAAAGACAAATGGTATATCTTTTTGCAATAAATTAGTCAGAGGCCGAGAAATTTTTGAGAAGTCCTTAATGAACCTCCTATAAAATCCAGCATGATCAAGGAAACTTCTTATACCTTTGATGTCCTTGGGACATGGCATCTATTCAATAGCATCGACCTTGGCTTTATCAACTTCAATACCTCTTTCAGAAACTTTGTGCCCCAAGACAATACCTTCATTAACCATAAAGTGGCACTTTTCTCAATTCAAGACAAGATTAGTTTCTTCATATCTCTGCAAAACTCGATCAAGATTGCTCAAACAATCATCAAAGGAGGAACCATAGACGGAAAAGTCGTCCATGAAAACCTCACAAATCTTTTCACAAAAATAAGAGAATATAGCCATCATGCATCTTTGGAAGGTAGCATGTGCATTACATAAACCAAAAGGCATACGTCTATAAGCAAAAGTACCAAAAGGGCATGTAAAAGTAGTCTTTGATTGATCTCTAGCTGACATAGGTATTTGAGAGAAACCAGAATAACCATCTAGAAAGCAATAATGTGTATGCTTGCATAATCTTTCTAGCATTTGATCAATAAAAAGTAAGGGGTAATGATCTTTCTTAGTAGCTTTATTTAATTCGCGGAAATCAATTACCATCCTATAACCTGTGATAATTCTTTGTGGAATCAATTCATCTTTATCATTAGGAACAATAGTAATACCTCCCTTCTTAGGGACACAATGGACAGGACTTACCCACTCACTATCAGCAACGGGATAGATTATACCTGCCTCCAGAAGCTTAAGTATTTCTTTTCTTACCACTTCTTTCACTTTAGGATTCAGACGGCGTTGTGGATCACGAACTGGTTTGGCGTCTGCTTCCAAATTTATTTTATGTTGACATAGAGTGGTACTAATGCACTTAAGATCATCAAGAGTATATCCAATAGCAGCACGATGCTTCTTCAGAGCTTTCAATAATCTTTCTTCTTCATGCTCTGAAAGGTTAGCACTAATAATAATAGGATATATCTTCTTTTCATCAAGATAAGCATATTTAAGATTATCAGGCAAAGGTTTAAGTTCAAACACGGGATCACCCTTGGGTGGAGGAGGATCTCCTAAAATTTCAACAGGCAAATTGTGTTGCAGAATAGGTTCCTGTTTAAAGAATACTTCATCTATTTCCCTTCTTTCATTCATGAACATATTATTTTCATGGTCTAGCAAATAGTGTTCTAAAGGATCACTAGGAGGTGCAACAATAGAATCAAGACCAATAATTTCATCCTTACTAGGTAATTCTTCCTCACGATGTTGTTTACTGAATTTAGAGAAATTAAACTCATGAACCATATCATCCAAGCCAATAGTAACAACATTCTTTTCGTAGTCTATCCTAGCATTAACAGTGTTCAAGAAGGGTCTACCAAATATAATGGGACAAAAGCTATCTTGTGGAGAAGTAAGAACAAGAAAATCAGCAGGATATTTAGTTTTCCCACACAAGACTTCAACATCTCTAACAATTCCAATTGGTGAAATAGTATCTCTATTAGCAAGTTTAATTGTGATATCAATATCTTCTAACTCAATAGGTGCAATATCATGCATAATTTCTTTGTATAAGTCATGAGGTATAACACTAGCACTAGCACCCATATCACATAAGCCATGATAACAATGATCTCCTATTTTAATAGAAATAACAGGCACGCCTACCACAAGTCTATGTTTATCTTTAGCACAAGGTTTAGCAATTCTAGCAGTTTCACCTTCGAACTGAATAACATGCCCATCAATATTATCAGACAAGAGATCTTTAACAATTGCAATATTAGGTTCTACTTTAACTTGCTCAGGAGGTGTATAAGTTCTAATATTGCTTTTACAAACAACAGTTGAAGATTTAGCATGATCCTTTACTCTAAAAGGGAAAGGTGGTTTCTCAACATAAGAAGTAGGAACAATAGGATCATTATAAGTGACAGTCTTTTCTTCAACTTTAATAGGTGCAGCTACTTTTACTTCTATGGGAGGATGATATTTAAACCACTTCTCCTTAGGGAGATCAACATAAGTAGCAAAAGATTCATAGAAAGAAGCTACTATCTCAGAGTCAAGTTCATATTTAGTGCTAAACTTACGGAAAATATCGGTGTCCATAAAAGATTTAACACAATCAAACTTAGGTGTCATACCTAACTCCTTACCTTCGTCGAGGTCCCAATCTTCAGAGTTGCGTTTAATTCTATCCAATAAATTCCATCTGAATTCAATAGTCTTCATCATAAAAGAGCCAGCACAAGAAGTATCGAGCATGGTGCGATTGTTTTCAGAAAGCCGAGCATATAAATTTTGCATAATTATTTCTCTCGAGAGCTCATGATTGGGGCATGAATATAACATTGATTTAAGCCTCCCCCAAGCTTGAGCGATGCTTTCTCCTTCGCGAGGCCATAAATTATATATATAATTGCGATCACGGTGAACAAGATGCATAGGGTAATACTTTTGATGAAATTCCAACTTCAATCTTTTATAGTCCCATGATCTCATATCATCACATAGCCTATACCATATCAATGCATCTCCCTTCAAAAATAAAGGGAAGACCTTCTTCTTAGCAACATCATCGGGTATACCTACAAGCTTAAATAATCCACAAACTTCATCCACATATATTAAGTGCTCATCAGGATGCTTTGTTCCATCTCCTGTAAAAGGGTTAGCTAGCAGTTTTTCCATCATAGCCGAAGGAAATTCAAAAGGAATTTCATTTTCAATAGGTTCAGTAGGTTGAGGAGCAACTCTTTGCTCTACTGGATAGGGTGAAGATACCCCAAACAAGCCCCTCAGTGAATTACTTTCCATAGTAACAAGTGACAGTAAATTTCAGCACACTATATAAATTTTTCCTTACCAAATTCCACCTACCAAAGGCGCTACACTCCCCGGCAACGGCGCCAGAAAAGAGTCTTGATGACCCACAAGTATAGGGGATCTATCATAGTCCTTTCGATAAGTAAGAGTGTCAAACCCAACGAGGAGCAGAAGGAAATGATAAGAGGTTTTCAGCAAGGTATTCTCTGCAAGTACTGAAATAAGTGGTCACAGATAGTTTTGTGATAAGATAAATTGTAACGAGCAACAAGTAACAAAAGTAGATAAAGTGCAGCAAGGTGGCC
This sequence comes from Triticum dicoccoides, assembly GCF_002162155.2. Lineage (NCBI taxonomy): Eukaryota > Viridiplantae > Streptophyta > Magnoliopsida > Poales > Poaceae > Triticum > Triticum dicoccoides. The sequence continues at coordinate 148,732,876 of NC_041388.1, forward strand.
CAATCCTTTTTGTAGCAAAGGATAAGCCGAAACAAACTCTTATAATCGGAAAAGCGCTCTCGAGGACACATGGGAATATCGTCAAGCTAGTTTTCATCACGTTCATATGATTCGCGTTGATACTTTGATAATTTGATATGTGGGTGGACCGGTGCTTGGGTGCTGTTCTTACTTGAACAAGCATCCCACTTATGATTAACCTCTATTGCAAGCATCCGCAACTACAACAAAAGTATTAAGGTAAACCTAACCATAGCATGAAACATGTGGATCCAAATCAGCCCCTTACGAAGCAACGCATAAACTAGGGTTTAAGCTTCTGTCACTCTAGCAACCCATCATCTACTTATTACTTCCCAATGCCTTCCTCTAGGCCCAAATAATGGTGAAGTGTTATGTAGTCGACGTTCACATAACACCACTAGAGGCTAGACAACATACATCTTATCAAAATATCGAACGAATACCAAATTCACATGACTACTAATAGCAAGACTTCTCCCTTGTCCTCAGGAACAAACGTAATTACTCACAAAGCATATTCATGTTCATAATCAGAGGGGTAATAATATGCATATAGGATCTGAACATATGATCTTCCACCAAATAAACCAACTAGCATCAACTACAAGGAGTAATCAACACTACTAGCAACCTACTAGCACCAATCCCGGACCTTGAGACAAGAATTGGATACAAGAGATGAACTAGGGTTTGGAGATGAGATGGTGCTGGTGAAGATGTTGATGGAGATTGCCCTCTCTCGATGAGAGGAGCGTTGGTGATGAAGATTGTGATGATTTCCCCCTCCGGGAGGGAAGTTTCCCCGGCAGAACAGCTTTGCCGGAGCTCTAGATTGGATCCGCCAAGGTTCTGCCTCGCGGCGGCGGAGTCTCGTCCCGAAAAGTTCCTCTTATTTTTTCTCATCAAAATACTTCATATAGGAGAAGATGGACGTCAGAGAGCCACCAGGGGGTCCACGAGGTAGGGGGCGCGCCCTGGGGGGGGCACCCTCATGAGCAGGGTGTGGGCCCCTGGCCTTCATCTTTGGCGAGGATTTTTCTTTATTTATTTTAAGACGTTCCGTGGAGTTTCAGGACTTTTGGAGTTGCACATAATAGGTCTCTAATATTTGCGCCTTTTCCAGCCCAGAATTCCAGCTGCCGGCATTCTCCCTCCTTATGTAAACCTTGTAAAATAAGAGAGAATAGCCATAAGTATTGTGACATAAAGTGAAATAACAGTCCATAATGCAATAAATATCAATATAAAAGCATGATGCAAAATGGACGTATCAAGCCGCCGCCAAGCCCTGTTCTTCCTTGTGAGGGCAAATCTGGAGTCCGTTTGGGGCTCCGGAGAGGGGGATCTTTGTTCTTCGTCATCACCAACCCTTCTCCATCGCCAATTCCATGATGCTCCACACCGAGAGTGAGTAATTCCTTCGTAGGCTCGCTGGTCGGTGAGGAGTTGGATGATATTCATCATGTAATCGAGTTAGTTTTGTTAGGGCCCGATCCCTAGTATCCACTATGTTCTTAGATTGATGTTGCTATGATTTTACCGTGCTTAATGCTTGTCACTTTGGGCCCGGGTGCCATGATTTCAGATCTAAACCGTTTATGAATTCATCATTATATCCATGTTTTAGATCTGATTTTGCAAGTTATAGTCACCTACTATGGTTATGATCGGGCAACCCCAGAGTGACAACAACCGGGCCCACTCCCGGTGATGACCGTAGTTTGAGGAGTTCATGTATTCACTATGTGTTAATGCTTTGTTCCGGTTCTCTATTAAAAGGAAGCCTTAATATCCCCGAGTTTCCAATATGGACCCCGCTGCCACGGGAGGGTAGGACACAAGATGTCATTCAAGTTCTTTTATAAAGCACGTATGACTATTTACGGAATACATGCCTACATTATATCGATGAATTGGAGCTAGTGCCGTATCGCCCTAGGTTATAACTATCACATGATGAATATCATCCAACAAGTCACCGATCCAATGCCTACGAATTTATCTTATATTGTTTTTGCTAAGTTACTACTGCTATCATCACTGTTACGCTTGCTACAAAATTACTGCTATCACTGTTACTGTTACCATTGCTACTGTCACTACTATCAAAACTATCAAAGTACTTTGCTACTGATCATATTGCTGCAGAAATTAATCTCTAGGTGTGGTTGAATTGACAACTCAGCTGCTAATACCTTCAAATATTCTTTGGCTCCCGTTGTGTCAAATATATAAATTTGGGTTGAATACTCTACCATCGAAAACTGTTGTGATCCCCTATACTTGTGGGTTATCAAGACCTTTTTCCGGCACCGTTGTCGGGGAGCATAGCTATATTTGTTGAGTCACTTGGGATTATTATCATGTTATCACTATGAAGAATCTGAAGGATCCAAAGACTAAGATTTATCCCTCTAAGGCGAGGGGAGGTAAGGAACCGCCATCCAGTTCTGCATTAGATTCACCTTCTGTTATGAGTAAACTTGCAACACCACCACATGCTATCAATTCTGATATGTTGCAAGTTATTGATGATGCTACTTCTACTATGAATGATTCTTATGATGATGCTAGTACCTTGCTTGATAATGATGATGTGCCACTTGGTGAATTTCTTGATAAACAAATTGCTAGAGTTATACAACATGATGTTGTTGAATCTGATGAAGAGCTTGAAACTGAAACTCCTGAAACACCTGCTAGAACTAGCCTTGCTAGATATGAATTGCCTAAGGTACCGGAAGGTTATGTTATGAGTGAAGAAGCAACTAGAGATATTATTGCTTGTAATGATAGAGATGATCTAGAGAAATTATTACACAAGTATAAAAAAAAAATCTCTGAATGCTAGAATGAAATGTGATCCTAAGTTTGCTACTTCACCTATCTGTATTGATGATAGGATTATGAATTCTTTGTCGACCGAGAGTTAATTACTTTGGTTGAATCCGATCCTTTCCTTGGTTATGAAACTGAAACTATTGTGGCACATCTTACTAAGTTGAATGATATAGCCACCCTTTTTACTCATGATGAGAAAACTCGCTATTACTTTATTCTCAAATTATTTCCTTTCTCATTAAAGGGTGATGCTAAAGCTTGGTACGATAATCTTGCTCCTGGTTGTGTGCCTAGTCCCCAGGATATGACTTATTATTTCTCTGAAAAATATTTTCCTGCTCCTATGAAACAAGCTGCCTTACAGGAAATATTTAGCTTTGTGCAAACTAAAGAAGAGAGTCTCCCACAAGCTTGGGGGAGGCTTTGCCAGTTACTTAATGCTTTGCCTGATCATCCTCTTAAGAAAAATGAAATACTTGATATCTTCTATAATGGACTAACCGATGCTTCTTGGGACTTCCTAAATAATTGTGTTGGTTGTGTTTTAGGGAACGAACTATTGCTCAAGATGAAGAATTATTGAATAACATATTGAAAAATTATGATGAGTGGACCATTCCTGAACCACCGCCTAAACCCACTCCGAAGAAGAGGGGGGGTATATTATATGTTAGTCCTGAAGATATGCACAAGGCAAAGAAATCCATGAAGGAAAAATGTATTAAAGCTGAGGATGTTAAAAATTTATCTCCTATTGAAGAAATACATGGGCTTAATACACCACCACTACCTAAGGTGGTAGAGGTATATTCTCTTATGAAGTTTAATGATAATGATAATCCTCGCAATATGCATCCTAGTCAATGCCTTTATGAGTTTGAAAACTACATTAGAAAACAAGATCACTTCAATGCAAATGTTATGAAACAATTGAAATATAATTCTGATTGCTCGCTTGAGTGACTTGTTATTTAGAATATCAAATGATGTTAGAGGTGTTAGAAACCATGCTTCTATGGTTCAAACTCAATTAGAACAAGTTGCTAAATATCAAAGAGAATTGCTTGATGAATTGAATCATAATATGAATGACTTTGCTGTTAGAGTTGCAGGAGGAGGTAAAATGATTCAGGAACCACTTTATCCTGAGGGGCACCCTAAAAGAATTGAACAATATTCACAAAGAAACAACACTAGTGCACCTAGTCCTTCTAGAAAGAAAAGGAAAAAGAAAAATGATAGGACTTTGCACACTTCTAGTGAACCTGAAATAGAAAAACCTCCTGATAATGGAAATGAAGTTTCTATATCAGATGCTGAAACTCAATCTGGTAATGAACACTCACCTAATGATAATGAAAAAGATAATGATGAGGTTCATGAAGACTCTCAACCAACCAATGATAAAGAGCCAGATAATGATGCTAAGATAGAACCACCTGTTGATCTTGATAACCCAGAAGCTAAAAATAAAATGTATGGCAAAAGAGACTTTGTTGCTAGAAAACACGGTAAAGAAAGAGAACCGTGGGTTCAAAAACCAATGCCTTTTCCACCCAATTCAACTAAAAAGAATGATGATGAAGAATTTGAATGCTTTGCTGAAATGCTGAGGCCAGTCTTTTTGCGTACTCGCTTGACTGATATCTTGAAAATGCCTCCTTATGCAAAGTATATGAAAGACATCATCACAAATAAGATAAAAATACCGGAAGCTGAAATCTCCACTATGCTTGCTAATTACACTTTCAAAGATGGAGTGCCTAAAAAACTTGGAGATCCGGGAATACCAACTATTGAAAGTGCAACTATCCCTGGGTGGTTTTGGTAATTCCTAACAACATATAACTCATTGAGCTAATGCTACTTAAATATAAACATTTTAGGAAAGCTCAATGATTGGCATGGCATGGATGAGAAAAGTGGATCCCTCAAAATTCGAAGGACGGATAATTGTCTCAAGCTCAAAGCTCAGGACTCTACATCTTTTCATTTTAAGTGATCCAAGATCACATTGAGTCCATAGGAAAAGCCAATACTATTACGAGGGGATGAGGTGTTGCCTAATGGCTTGCTTGCTCAAAATGCTTAGTGATATGCTCCAAAAGCCCTCAACTACTTTCTCACATCCACATATGTCCCAAACCAAAAGTCAAACTCGGCCCCACTGAAATTTTCTATCCGGCGCCACTGAGTTCAGTTGACATAGCCACTACCAGAAACCCTAGTCTTTTCGGTCTCACCGAAATGGGATTGTAATATCTCTGTTTCCCTTCGTAACATTTTGGTCAAACCGAGATGAGCGATTGGTCCCACTGAGATTACAATGCAAACTCTCTATTTCCCTTTCGTAACGTTTCGGTCCAACTGTGAGCGAATCGGTCCCATCGAGTTTGCCTGACCGACTCTCTGTTAGTCCATTATCAAAATTGGTCTCACCGAGTTTGTGTAATCGGTCTCACCGAGATTACGTTCTGCCCTAACCCTAACAAAATCGGTCCCACCGAGTTGACATGTCGGTCCCACCAAAAATCCTAACGTTCACATTTTGAACTAAATCGGTCTGATCGAGTTTCATGATTCGTTCCCACCGAGTTTGGTGATTTGTGTGTAACGATTAGATTCTGTGTGGAGGCTATTTATACCCCTCCACCCACTCTTCATTCATGGAGAGAGCCATCAGAACATGCCTACACTTCCAACATACATTCTCTGAGAGAGAACCACCTAACTTGTGTTGAGGTCAAGATATTCCACTCCAACCACATAAATCTTGATCTCTAGCCTTCCCCAAGTTGCTTTCCACTCAAATCTTCTTTCTACCAAATCCAAATCCTTTGAGAGAGAGTTGAGTGTTGGGGAGACTATCATTTGAAGCACAAGAGCAAGGAGTTCATCATCAACACACCATTTGTTACCTCTTGGAGAGTGGTGTCGCCTCGATTGGTTAGGTGTCACTTGGGAGCCTCCGTCAAGATTGTGGAGTTGAACCAAGGAGTTTGTAATGGCAAGGAGATCGCCTACTTTGTGAAGATCTACCCAAGTGAGGCAAGTCCTTCGTGGGCGACGACTATGGTGGGATAGACAAGGTTGCTTCTTCGTGGACCCTTCATGGGTGGAGCCCTCCGTGGACTCGCGCAATCTTTACCCTTCGTGGGTTGAAGTCTCCATCAACGTGGATGTACGATAGCACCACCTATCGGAACCACGCCAAAAATCTCCGTGTCTCTAATTGCGTTTATACACTCCAAACTCCTCCCTTTACCTTCATATGTAATTGTTTTACTTTCTGCTGCTATACTCTTAGAATTGCATGTGTAGGTTGATTGCTTGACTTGTGCTAAGTTGCTAAAATCTGCCTAGAACTAAAATTGGGAAAAGGCTAGATTTTTATTTGGTCAAGTAGTCTAATCACCCCCTCTAGACATACTTTCGATCCTACAAGTGGTATCAGAGCCAGGTTTCCATGTGCTTTGATTTCCATAGCTTTTGATGGTCATAGCCTTGGTTTCACACCCTAGGAGAGTATGGAGTCTAGAAAGGTAAATTACCACCGTAGAGGTCCTTACTTTGATGGTACAAATTTTGCTAGTTGGAAGCATAAGATGAAAATGCATATTCTTGGACATAACCCCGCCGTTTGGGCTATTGTGTGTATTGGCTTGCAAAGTGAATTCTTCGATGGGAGAGAACCAAGCTATGAAGCTACCGTGGAAGAGTTGAAGATGCTAAAATACAATGCTCAAGCTTGTGATATTCTCTTCAACGGATTATGCCCTGAAGAATTCAACAAAATCGGCCGTCTTGAGAATGCAAAGGAAATTTGGGATACTTTGATTGATATGCATGAAGGTACCGAATCTGTGATGGAATCCAAATTGGACGTGCTTCAAAGTCATCTTGACAAGTTCAAAATGAAGGATGGTGAAGACGTTGCTGAAATGTACTCTAGGCTTGCTCTCATCACAAATGAGATTGCCGGCTTAGGAAGTGAAGAGATGACCGATAGATTCATCATCAAGAAGATCCTAAGAGCCTTGGATGGAAAATATGATACCGTGTGCACATTGATCCAAATGAAGCCCAATTACAAAGATCTCAAGCCAACGAAAGTTATTGAAAGAATTGTTGCTCATGAGATGTCACTCAAGGATAAGGAAGAGCTTCACAACAAGTCAAGTGGTGCTTACAAAGCCTCGTGTGATGCTCCCACATCATCAAGTGAGAATCAAACCTTCAATGAAGAATTGAGTCTAATGGTGAAGAACTTCAACAAGTTCTACAAGAGTAGAAGCAAGGAAAGAAGTTCCAAGTCAAGGTCCTACAATGACAAAAGATCTTCTAGTCGTGAGTGTAATTGCTACAATTGTGGAAGACCCGGACACTACTCCAATGAATGTATGGCCCCCTACAAAAGAAGAGAAGATTCTCCCAAAAGAAGGAGTAGAAGAGAAGAATCACCATCAAGAGAGAGAAGGAGTAGAGATGATCGTTATGAACGAAGGCCCTCTCGGAGAAGCAAGGACTCGGAAAGGAAGGATAAGTCATCAAGGAGCTACACAAAAAGAAGACATCAAGCTCATGTTGGTGAATGGGTATCCGGTTCCGACTCCAACAATCACTCCGAAAGAAGTTATCACTCCGTCTCCGAATATACTCAAGATCAAGGTGGTGCCGGACTAGCACTTGTGACAACCAACTCCTTCGACATATTTGACTCACCAAATGAAGGAATTGGGAGATGCTTCATGGCTAAAGGTCCAAAGGTAACATATACCCCGAGTATGTTTATTACAATAGTGATGAAGATGATTTGCTAGGAGATGATGATTTACTTGTTGACAACTCTAGTTATGAAAACTATGATGAGCTTGCTATTAATTGTGATAATCAAGATAAAGCGAATGACGATGATAAGAAGGATATTGAGCGCCTAACTAAAGAACTAAACACTCTTAAGTTAGCTCATGAAACCACCTTGGAAGATCATCGAGAACTTTTAAAGACTCATGATAAGCTCCGCTTTGAAAAGCTCAACCTTGAGCGAGAACATGAGTTTTTAAAGGCAATCAATGATGATCTTCGCAAGAAAAGATCTTCTTACATTGCCAAGCTTTTACTCTTGTCTACTTACATACCACAAGTTAAATCTAGCAACAAGAACAAGAAAGATTCTTCATCTAGTAGTAACAACAATCATGCTAAATCCAATGTTGTTGCTTCTAGTAGCTCTCTTGATTCCACTAATGATTCTCTTAGCCAAGTTACACTTGATCAAGAAAATAGCTTATTGAAGGGAATTATAGAGAAAGGTGTTTACAAGAGCCTTGCGGGAAGTAAGAAATTTGAGGAAATTGTACGCAAGCAAGGAAGACACCGGAAGAATCAGGGTGTTGGTTTGAACGAAAGTTCAATGCCAATGGAGTTGAGTGGGAGGAAGATCAATACCCAAGATGAAGTTTGTTCCTCAACAAGAGAAGTATGATCCTACTTCTTCCAAAGGAACACAATCTCAAGATGATCTTCCACCACAAGACCACAAGCAAAAAGGCAAGGACAAGCTTCAAGAGGAGATTGATGCATTCGAGGAAGCTCCCAAAGCCTTGGTCAAGTGGGTTCCCAAGACTACATCAAGTTCTACTTCATCAAGTACGACTACAACTCCAAGGATTTTCATCAAGATTGTGTGGATCCCTAAGAATAAGAACTAGAGAGTTCTTGAGGGTGACTCCGCCAACATACTTCACTCATATCATTTTGGCGAGGACAAGTGCAAACAACTTCCATATCTTGCACTAGTTCAAGGAGTCGCAAACCCTCTTGTTGGTAAGACAAGGGACAAGGAAACCTAATGCTTCCATGGTCATCATCTTGTGTACACATCACTCTATGTCTATGGATATCCTTGTTTGTTCCTTGTGGGACTAACCCATGTAGGTATTGAAAGTGCAACTCACTCTAAAGGATTGCTCCGAATGATCTACATCAACATTGAGCTTCCACATCTTCAACACCTATATGAAGTCATCATCGACAAACCCAAGGTTAGTTGATCCCTCTTAGGGAGGAATATCACATCTAGGGGGAGCTTTACTCTAATCAATTGGGTTAAAGCAACTCTAATGGTGTGAGTACAACAATGCTCTATGTAAAAGTGGTAACCCCACTTGTGCTTAAACGATGAGTATGACCTATGATCAAATGTTCTCATTTGACTCCTAAGTCAATATACTCATATATAGATGACCTAGTCATCGAAAATTGCTTGATAGATGCTAGAGTGATTGTGCATGCTTCGTCACATATTTCATTTGCCATTTTAATTGTGTGAGCATGTTGAATGCATATTTTTCTCATTCCAGGACATCCATTTGTTGCTTTGATTGTTTGTTTTTTCCCTTTTGCCAAATGGATGGACAAGAATGCCTAAGAACTCCCTCCAGCTATCTATGCTTTTCTCGTCTCAAACTCTATTCATGCTACATCACAAATTTTGATCAAGTCAGATTCGAACCACTCTATGTGAAGAGCACTCGGAGTTCTCGATTCCTCATAGACTTAAACTTCCAAAACCTCTTTGTGCATTTTGGTCTGACCGACTCATCCTTTTTGGTCCTACCGAGATCACTTAGTTGATCTACGTTTTCAATCTCGGTGCAACCGATTAGAACCGTTCGGTCACACCGAGTTGCGGTAACTGCCTGTAGTTTTGCATCTCGGTGCCACCGAGTTGTCCCACTCGGTCACACCGACATGGTCAGGTTATATATACTAACGGGCCAAATTTTGGAAATTTTTCCGAAACCCCTTCGCCCGCGCATAACCTACTCTGCGACTTCGGGTCTCCGGATCGTCTTCTCGCCGCCAGCGACCTCCCGCCGCTGGTCTCCGCCGCCGTCAATGGCAATCTGCTCCGCCGTTGCCGCCGTAGCGAACACTCGCCGCATTAGGGTAAGTGTTCGATCCCTTGTGCTGTCTTTTTCACTACGATTCCTAGCACAAGGTCAATGCCATGGTTCTTGCCACGATTGAGATTCATCCATCCAGCTAAAACTTCCTTAGGTCTAGATTGATTCGAAAATTTTAGGGTTAGCTCTCCGCAGAACTCATCTCAGACCGACCAAACTGTAGAAATCGGTCTCACCGATTCGGCCTTGGCCATTGCACATGCGCTCTTCGGTCTGACCGAAACGCGCAAATCGGTATGACCGAGTTCAGGACTCTGTGAAACCCTAGCAATCTCGGTGCCACTGAACTGTGACTCGTCCCTACCGAGTTCACTAGTTTAGGTTCCAAGTGTTGCTTCGGTATCACCGAGTTTGTCAATTCAGTAGCTCCGAGATCACTTCTGTAGAGAACTAAAACTAAACTTTTTGACTCAATTGTTTTGCAAAACTCCTGTACTTTGTGATTCTCATCTTCTCTACCTAATCTATAATCCATTCACAGGGTCTGCTGACAGTTTGCCTGCATGATGTCTGACCAAAGTGTCAGCTAGAACAAATCTGAAGAACAAGTCCAGATGAGCGAGGGCACTAGTCCCTCTAGCTCTTATGATGATGGCAGAAGGAGCACACCAAGCAACTTGCCAAAGGCAGGTACCAGGACAAGGAAGAAGAAAACTTCTGATTTAGGGGATGAAGATTATGTGTCTGTTGAGGATGAGGCCACTTCAAAGAAAAAGGTGCTGAAAAAGTAGTATGGCTCAGCTGCTACACTTAAGCCAGGGATGCATAAGAAGGCACCAGCAAAGAGAGTTCCCATGTCTAAGGCCAGAGCATCCACTGCTGAAACCTCCAAGCCATCTGAAGAGGCAGTTGGAGAAAGGAAGGAAAGGGTCAAGAAGACCACTGCCAGAGTGCTTGGCAGATCATCAATAATGAGAGGCTCAGATGAAGAGGAAGAGGATGCTGCACCAGCACCCAAAGCACAAAAGCTCATGGGAGATGCAATCAGATCAGGGGCTGCTCCATCTAAGCCCAAACCTGCTCCCAAGGCTACTGCTCCAGCTCAGAAGCCTAAACCCAAGAGAAGCACTAGAAACATTCCCGCTGAGGAGAAAAACAAGGCCCCAGTGCCTGAAGATGCTGAAGAAGAGGATGATGAATCCCATGTTTTGCAGAAATTGAAGCCCAAAATTCTTGATTATAATGATGGTCATCCAGTCGCTGAGGACATGCACATCAGGAAGGATGCAGGACTGAGGTTATGGAGACAGTCTGATCCATATGCTGTCAGGAGGAGGACTGCTGTGGACTACAAGTTTCACACCAAGGGACAACAAGACTTTTATGAGACAATCCTGCTTGACAAGAAGCCCATTGTGTGTGACATGAGATGGGTTGACTGGGAGTACATCAAGGAGAATGAGGATCACTATCCAGGTGTCGATGACAGCTTCAGGGCATGTGGAGTTGATACCTTTGTGGCCGAGAAGCTCACCATGTGGAATGATGAGTAGATCATGCAGTTCTACTCCACTACCCATTTCTATCTAGATGAGAAGATCGTTTGGATGTCTGAGGGTACCAGGTACCAATCTTCTGTTGATGAATGGGCTCAGCTGATCAATGCCCCTGCAGAGCATGAAGATCACTTGGATGTATATGTTGAGAAGAAGATGTTGGGGAATGTAGTAATTTCAAAATTTTCCTACGCACACGCAAGATCACGGTGATGCATAGCAACGAGATGTGAGAGTGCCGTCCACGTACCCTTGTAGAACGTTGAGCAGAAGCATTATAACAACGCGGTTGATGTAGTCGTACGTCTTCACAATCGACCGATCCTTAGCACCGAACATACGGCACCTCCGCATTCAGCACACGTTCAGCTCGGTGATGTCCCGCGAACTCACGATCCAGTAGAGCTTGGGGAAGAGCTTCGTCAGCACGATGGCGTGGTGACGATGTTGATGAAGCTACCACAGCAGGGCTTCGCCTAAACACCGCTACAGTATGACCGAGGTGGATTATGGTGGAGGGGGGAACTGCACATGGCTGGAGAGATCTCAATGATCAACTTGTGTGTCTAGATGTGCCCCCTGCCCCCGTATATAAAGGAGCAAGGGGGGAGAGGCGGCCGACCAGGAGGAGGCGCGCCACGAGGAGTCCTACTCCCACCGGGAGTAGGACTCCCTTCTTTCCTAGTTGGAATAGGAGAAGGGGGAAGGAGGAGGGAGAGTGGAAGGAAAGGGGGGCGCCGCCTCCCTCCTTGTCCAATTCGGACTAGATGGAGAGGGGGCGCACAGCCTACCCTGGCAGCCCCTCCTCTCTTCCACTAAGGCCCATCATGTCCCATTAACCCCCCCCCCCCGGGGGGGGGGGGGTTCCGGTAACCCCCGGTACTCCAGTAAAATCCCGATTTCACCCGGAACACTTCCGATATCCAAATATAGGCTTCCAATATATAAATCTTTATGTCTCGACCATTTCAAGACTCCTATTCATGTCCATGATCATATACGGGACTCCGAACTACCTTCGGTACATCAAAACATATAAACTCATAAAACCGATCGTCACAGAACTTTAAGCGTAAGGACCCTACGGGTTCGAGAACTATGTAGACATGACCGAGACACGTTTCCGGTCAATAACCAATAGCGGAACCTGGATGCTCATATTGGTTCCTACATATTCTACGAAGATCTTTATCGGCCAAACCGCACAACACTATACGTTGTTCTCTTTGTCATCGGTATGTTACTTGCCCGAGATTCGATCGTCGGTATCCAATACCTAGTTCAATCTCGTTACCGGAAAGTCTCTTTATTCATTCCATAATACATCATCCCGCAACTAGCTCATTAGTTGCAATGCTAGCAAGGCTTAAGTGATGTGGATTACCGAGTGGGCCCAGAGATACCTCTCCGACAATCGGAGTGACAAATCCTAATCTCGAAATACGCCAGCCCAACAAATACCTTCGGAGACACCTATAGAGCACCTTTATAATCACCCAGTTACATTGTGATGTTTGGTAGCACACAAAGTGTTCCTCCGGTAAACGGGAGTTGCATAATCTCATAGTCATAGGAACATGTATACATCATGAAGAAAGCAATAGCAACAAACTAAACGATCAAGTGGTAAGCGGACGGAATGGGTCAAGTCAATCACATCATTCTCCTAATGATGTGATCCCATTAATCAAATGACAACTCTTTGTCTATGGCTAGGAAACATAACCATCTTTGATCAACGAGCTAGTCAAGTAGAGGCATACTAGTGACACTCTGTTTGTCTATGTATTCACACATGTATCATGTTTCCGGTTAATACAATTCTAGCATGAATAATAAAACAATTATCATGATATAAGGAAATAAATAATAACTTTATTATTGCCTCTAGGGCATATTTCCTTCAGTCTCCCACTTGCACTAGAGTCAATAATCTAGTTCACATCTCCATGTGACTAATACCCAAAAGGGTTTACTAGAGTCTATAATCTAGTTCACATCGCTATGTGATTAACACCCAAAGAGTGATCATGTTTTGCTTGTGAGAGAAGTTTAGTCTGCAGGTCTGCAACATTCAGATCCGTATGTATTTCGCAAATTTCTATGCCTACAATGCTCTACACGGAGCTACTCTAGCTAATTGCTCCCACTTTCAATATGTATCCAGATTGAGACTTAGAGTCATCTAGATCGATGTAAAAAGCTTGCATTAACGTAACTATTTACGATGAACTCTTTTATCACCTCCATAACCGAGAAATATTTCCTTAGTCCTCTAAGGATAATTTTGACCGTTGTCCAGTGATCTACTCCTAGATCACTATTGTACTCCCTTGCCAGAAATATGCTAAGGTATACAATAGGACTGGTAAATAGCATAGCATACTTTCTAGAACCTATGACTGGGGCATAGGGAATGACTTATCATTCTCTTTTTATTTTCTGCTGTGGTCGGGTTTTGAGTCTTTACTCAACTTCACACCTTGCAACACAGGCAAGAACTCCTTCTTTAACTATTCCATTTTGAACTACTTCAAAATCTTGTCAAGGTATGTACTCATTGAAATAACTTATCAAGCATCTTGATCTATCTCTATAAATCTTGATGCTCAATATGTAAGCAGCTTCATCGAGGTCTTTCTTTGAAAAACTCCTTTCAAAAACCCCTTTATGCTTTCCATAAAATTCTACATTCTTTCCGATTAACAATATGTCATTCACATATACTTATCAGAAATGTTGTAGTGCTCCCACTCACTTTCTTGTAAATACAGGCTTCACCGCAAGTCTGTATAAAACCATATACTTTGATCACTTTATCAAAGCATATATTCCAACTCCGAGAGGTGCACGAGTCCATAGATGGATCGCTGGAGCTTGCTCACTTTGTTAGCACCTTTAGGGTCGACAAAACCTTCTGGTTGCATCATATACAACTCTTCTTTTTAAGAAATCCATGAAGGAATACAGTTTTGACATCCATTTGCCAGATTTTATAAAATGCGGCAACTGCTAACATGATTCAGACAGACTTTTAAGCATCGATACAAGTGAGAAAATCTCATCGTAGTCAACACCTTGAACTTGTCAAAAACACTTTGCGACAATTCGAGCTTTGTAGATAGTAACACTACCATCAGTGTTCGTCTTCCTCTTGAAGATCCATTTATTCTTAATGACTCACCGATCATCGGGCAAGTCAATCAAAGTCCATACTCTGTTCTCATACATGGATCCAATCTCAGATTTCATGGCCTCAAGCCATTTCGCGGAATCTGAGCTCATCATCGCTTCCTCATAGTTCATAGGTTCGTCATGGTCAATTAACATGACCTCTAGAACAGGATTACCGTACCACTCTCATGCGGATCTCACTCTGGTTGACCTACGAGGTTCGGTAGTAACTTGATCTGAAGTTACATGATCATCAACATTAGTAAAAGTGCAACTATCCCTAGGTGGTTTTGGTAATTCATAACAACATATAGCTCATTGAGCTAATGCTATTCCAAGATGATTATTTCAGGAAAGCTCAATGATTGGCATGGCATGGATGTGAAGTGGAACCCTCAAAATGCTAAGGAAAAAGGATTGGCTCAAGCTCAAAAGCTCAAGACTCTTCATTTTATATTTTAGTGATCCAAGATCACATTGAGTCTTTAGGAAAAGCCAATACTATCAAGGAGGGATGAGGTGTTGCTTAATGAGCCTCTTGCTTCATGTGCTTAGTGATATGCTCCAAAAACCCTCAACTACTTTCCCATATCCACATATGACCTAAACCCTAAACCAAACTCGGTCCTACCGATTCTTCCTATCCGGCGCCACCGAGTTTCACTTGTCATTAGCCACTGCCAAACCCTAGCAAATTCGGTTCTACCGATAGGGATCTCGGTCTCACCGATATGGGACTGCAAACTCTCTGTTTCCCTTTCGTAACTTTTCGGTCTCACCGAAAGAGCGAATCGGTCCCACCGAGATTGCAATGTAAATTCAGTATTTCCCCTTTGTAACTTTTCGGTCTCACCAAAAGAGCAAATCGGTCCCACCGAGTTTGCCTGACCAACTCTCTGGTTAGCTAATTACCAAATTCGGTCTCACCGAGTTTGTGTAATCGGTCTCACCGAGATTACATTACGCCCAAACCCTAACCATATCGGTCCTACTGAGTTGCATGTCAGTCCCACCGAAAATCTCTAACGGTCACTAGGTTTACATTTTCGGTCCGACCGAGTTTGTTGATTCGGTCCCATCGAGATTGGAAAACTATGTAACGGTTCGATTTTGTGTGGAGGCTATATATACCCCTCCACCTCCTCTTCATTCGAGGAGAGATCCATCAGAACACATACACCATTCCAACTCGTATGTTCTGAGAGAGAACCACCTACTCATGTGTTGAGACCAAGATATTCCATTCCTACCATATGAATCTTGATCTCTAGCCTTCCCAAGTTGCTTTCCACTCAAATCTTCTTTCCACCAAATCCAAATCCTATGAGAGAGAGTTGAGTGTTGGGGAGACTATCATTTGAAGCACAAGAGCAAGGAGTTCATTACCTACACGCCATTTGTTACTTCTTGGAGAGTGGTGTCTCCTAGATTGGCTAGGTGTCACTTGGGAGCCTCCGACAAGATTGTGGAGTTGAACCAAGGAGTTTGTAAGGGCAAGGAGATCGCCTACTTCGTGAAGATCTACCGCTAGTGAGGCAAGTCCTATGTGGGCGATGGCCATGGTGGGATAGACAAGGTTGCTTCTTCGTGGACCCTTTGTGGGTGGTTGCTTCTTCGTGGACCCTTCGTGGGTGGATCCCAGTGTGGACTCGCGCAACCATTACCCTTTGTGGGTGGAGCCCTGTGTGGACTCTCGCAACCGTTACCCTTTGTGGGTTGAAGTCTCCATCAACGTGGATGTAGGATAGCACCACCTATCCGAACCACGGGAAAAACATCCGTATCTCCAATTGCGTTTGAATTCTCCAAACCCTTCCCTTTACATTCTTGCAAGTTGCATGCTTTACTTTCCGCTGCCAATATACTCTTTGCATACTTGCTTGAATTGTCTGATGATTGCTTGACTTGTCTTAAAATAGCTAAAATCTGCCAAGAACTAAAATTGGGAAAAGGTTAAGTTTTTATTTGGTCAAGTAGTCTAATCACCCCCTCTAGACATACTTTCGATTCTACAAGTGGTATCAGAGCTTTGGTCTCCATTTGCTTTGATCCATAGCTTTGGTGGTCATAGCCTTGGTTTCACAACCTAGGAGAGTATGGCGTCTAGCGAGGGAAATTATCACCGTAGAGGTCCTTACTTTGATGGTACTAATTTTGCTAGTTGGAAGCATAAAATGAAAATGCATATTCTTGGACATAACCCCGCCGTTTGGGCTATTGTGTGTGTTGGTTTGCAAGGTGACTTCTTTGATGGGAGAGAACCAAACCGTGAAGCTACCGCGGATGAGTTGAAGATGTTGCAATACAATGCTCAAGCTTGTGATATTCTCTTCAACGGATTGTGCCCCCAAGAATTCAACAAAATCAGCCGTCTTGAGAATGCGAAGGAAATTTGGGACACTTTGATTTATATGCACGAAGGTACCAACTCCGTCAAGGAATCCAAGTTGGATGTGCTTCAAAGCCAACTTGACAAGTTCAAGATGAAGGATGGTGAAGGTGTCGCTGAAATGTACTCTAGGCTTGCTCTCATCACAAATGAGATTGCCGGCTTAGGAAGTGAAGAGATGACCGACAGATTCATCATCAAGAAGATTCTAAGAGCCTTGGATGGAAAATATGATACCGTGTGCACATTGATCCAAATGATGCCCAATTACAAAGATCTCAAGCCAACAGAGGTGATTGGAAGAATTGTTGCTCATGAGATGTCACTTAAGCATAAAGAGGAACTTCACAACAAATCAAGTGGTGCCTATAAAGCCTCATGTGAATCCCCTACATCATCAAGTGAGAAACAAGACTTCAATGAAGAATTGAGCTTAATGGTGAAGAACTTCAACAAGTTCTACAAGAGTAGAAGCAAAGATAGAAGCTTCAAGTCAAGGTCCTACAATGACAAAAGATCTTCTAGTCGAGAGCGAAACTGCTACAGTTGTGGAAGACCCGGATACTATTCCAATGAGTGTACGGCTCCCTACAAGAGAAGAGAAGATTCTCCAAAAAGAAGAAGCAAAGAATCACCACCAAGAGAGAGGAGGAGTAGAGATGATCGTTATGAACGAAGATACTCACGGAGAAGCAAGGATTCGGAATGGAAGGAAAAATCATCAAGGAGCTACACAAGACGAAGACATCAAGCTCATGTTGGTGAATGGGTATCCGGCTCCGACTCCGACAGCCACTCCGAGAGAAGTTATCACTCCGACTCCGAAGATACTCAAGATGAAGGTGTTGCCGGTCTAGCACTTGTGTCAACCAACTCCTACGACATATTTGACTCACCAAATGAAGGAATTGGAAGATGCTTCATGGCCAAAGGTCCTAAGGTAACACACCCCGAGTATGTTGATTTCAATAGTGATGAAGATGACTTGTTAGGTGATTATTTGCTTGTTGACAACTCTAGTGATGAATACTATGATGAAACGTCAATTAAACATGCTAATCAAGATAAAACGAATGACAATGATAAGGAGAAGATTGAGGCTCTAACTAAAGAACTAAACACTCTTAAGTTAGCTCATGAGACTATCTTCGAAGATCATCGAGAACTTTTAAGAGCTCATGAGAAATTACGCTTTGAAAAGCTCAATCTTGAGCAAGAGCATGAGTTCTTAAAAGCAATCAATGATGATCTCCGCAAGAAAAGCTCTTCTTACATTGCCAAGCGTTTACTCTTATCCACTTACATGCCTCAAGTCAAGTCTAGTAACAAGAACAAGAAAGATTCTTCCTCTAGCAGTAACAATGATCATGCTAAATCCAATATTGTTGCTTCTAGTAGTTCTCTTGATTCCACTAATGATTCTCTTAGCCAAGTTACACTTGAGCAAGAAAATAGTTTATTGAAGGGAATTATAGAGAAAGGAGTGTACAAAAGTCTTGCCGGGAGTAAGCAATTCGAGGAAATTGTGCGCAAGCAAGGAATGCACCGGAAGAATCAAGGTGTTGGTTTTGAACGAAAGTTCAATGCCAATGGAGTTGAGTGGGAAGAAGATCAATACCCCAAGACAAAGTTTGTTCCTCAACAAGAGAAGTATACTTCTTTCAAGGAGACACAAGCTCAAGATGATCTTCCACCACAAGACTACAAGCAAAAAGGCAAGGACAAGCTTCAAGAGGAAATTGACGCATTTGAAGAAGCTCCTAAGACCTTAGTCAAGTGGATTCCCAAGACTACTTCAAGTTCCACTTCATCAAGTACGACTACAACTCCAAGGATTCCCATCAAGATGATGTGGATCCAAAAGAAGAAGAACTAGAGAGTTCTTGAGGGTGACTCCGCCAACATACTTCACTCTTATCATTTTGGCAAGAACAAGTGCAATCAACTTCCACATCTTGCACTAGTTCAAGGAGTCACAAACCCTCTTGTTGGTAAGACAAGGGACAAGGAAACCTAAAAGTTTTCATGGACATCATCTTTTGTGTGCATCACTCTATGTCTATGGATATCCTTGTTTGTTCCTTGTGGGACTAACCCATGTAGGTATTGAAAGTGCAATTCACTCAAATGGATAGCTCCAAGTGATCTACATCAACATTGAGCATCCACATCTTCAACATCTACATGAAGTCATCATCGACAAAACCCAAGGTTAGTTCATCCCTCTTAGGGGGGATATCACATCTAGGGGGAGCTTTACTCTAAGACTTGAGCTAAAGCAACTCTAAAGATGTGAACACAACAATGCTTTATGTAAAAGTGGTAACCCCACTTGAGCTTAAACGATGAGTATGACCTATGATCAAGTGCTCTCACTTGACTCCTAAGTCAATATACTCATATATAGATGACCTTGTCATTGCAAATTGCTTGATAGATGCTAGAATTGGTTGTGCATGCCTTGCCACATATTTCATTTGCCATCTTATTGTGTGAGCATGCTGGTTGCATATTTTGCTCATTCGAGGACATCCACTTGTTGTTTTGATTGTTTGGTTTTATTTTCTTTTGCCAAGTGGATGGACAAGAATGCCTAAGCACCTCCTCTAGCTATCTATGCTTTTCTCGTCTCAAACTCTATTCATGCTGCATCACAAAATTTGATCAAGTCAGATTCGAACCACTTTGTGTGAGGAGCGCTCGGAGTCCCCGATTCGTCATAGACTTAAACTTCCGAAACCTCTTTATGATTCTCGGTCTGACCGATACCCCACTTTCGGTCCTACCGAGATCACTAAGTTGATCTAGGTTTTCGATCTCGGTGCAACCGATTTGAACATTTTGGTCACACCGAGTTTCAGTAACTGCCTGCAGTTATGAATCTCGGTGCCACTGAGTTGTTCCACTCGGTCACACCGACAGGGTCGGGCTATATATAGTCACGGGCAAAATTTGGAAATTTCTTCGAACCCCTTCGCCCGCGCGATAGCCTGCTCTGCCAATGTGGTCTCCGGATCGTCTTCTCGCCGCCAGCCGCCTCCAGTCGCTGGTCTCCGTCGCCTTCAACGGGAATTCTGCCCCGCCGTTGCCGCCGTAGAGAGTCTCCGCCGAACTAGGGTATGGACTCGATCACAGTGCTATTCCCCGTCCGATTCCTAGCACATTGTGTTCTTCATGATTCTTGCCACGATTGAAACACTCCTATCCAGTCAATACGCCCGTAGATTAGCTTTAATTCGAAAATTTTAGGGTTAGGTTTCCGCCGAAACCATCTCGGACCCACCGAGTTGAAAAACTCGGTCCCACCGATTTGGCTTATGCCATTGCACAAGTGAGACTCGGTCTGACCGAGAATTACTTATCGGTGTGACCGATTTTGGAACTCTGTGAAACCCTAGCAGTCTCGGTGCCACCGAACTATGACTCAGTCCTACCGAGTTCACTAGTTTAGGTTCCAAAACTGCTTCGGTATCACCGAGTTTGAAAATCGGTAGATCCGAGATGATTTCAGTGGGAAACTAAAACTAAGTTTTTGGATCATTCTTCTGCAAAAATCTCTGCATTTTGTGATGCTCATCTTTTCTACCTCATCTATAAACTGTTCAAAGGGTCAGCAGTCAGAGTTTGCAGCATGTCTGATCAAAGTAACAGCCAGAACATGTCAGAGCAGCAGGTGCACATGAGTGAGGGCACTAGTCCCTCCAGCTCTTGAGATGAGGGCAGCAGGAGCACCCCTAGCAACTTGCCAAAAGCTGCCACCAGACAGAGGAAGAAGAGAACTTCTGATTCCGAAGATGAAGATTATGTGGCAGAGGGAGAGGCCACATCAAAGAGAGTTGAGCCAGCTCAAGGCACAAAGCCATGGCTGAAAATCAAAAGACCAGCAGGCAGGCAGCCCATGTCAAAGGCAAGAGCTTCAACTGAGAAGCCTGCACCTAAAGAGCCAGTTGCTGCTGAGGGAAAGAAAAGAAAGGAAAGGGTCAAGAAGACCGTAGCCAGAGTGCTAGGAAAGGCTTCCATCATGGAAGAGGAAGAGGAAGAAGAGGTAGCTGCACTAGCACCCAAGGCACCCAAGCTGATGGGTGATGCCATAAGATCAGGGGCTACTGCATCTAAGCCCAAAGCTGCCTCCAAGCCAAAACCAAAGAGGAATACAAGGAGCATTCCTGCAGCTGAGAAGAACAAGGCCCCAGTGTCTGAGACTGTTGCTGAAGAAGAGGATGAAGAGCAAGTTCTGAGAAAGCTCAAGCCCAAGATCCCAGACCACAACGATGCGCATCCTGTGGCTGAGGACATGAAGCTCAGGAGAGATTCAGGGCTGAGGAAGTGGAGAGAAGAAGACCCGTATGCTTCAAGGAGGAGGACTGTTGTTGACTACAGGTTCCACACTAAGGAACAACAAGACTTCTATGAGACAGTGCTGCTTGATAAGAAGCCAATAGTCTGTGATATGAGATGGGTTGACTGGCAGTACATCAAGGACAATGAGGAGCACTATCCTGGAGTGCAAGACAGCTTCATAGCTTGTGGAGTAGCTGACTTTGTTGGGCAGAAGCTCACAAAGTGGAATGAGGAGCTTATAATGCAGTTCTACTCCACAACACATTTTTATTCAGATGGGAGGATCACATGGATGTCTGAGGGTACAATGTACCAATCCACAGTTGATGAGTGGGCACAGATCATTAATGCCCCAGAGGAGCATGATGATGACTTGGACATATATGCCAAGAAGAAGATGGACCATAACTCTATGTCCAATATGTACAAGGAAATTCCCAATGAAGCTCTTGACACCTTCAAATTTGGGTCTGTGCATTACCTTCTGTCAGGGCTGCTAACTATCAATTGGATCTTGAGGCACACCTTATTGCCCAAGTCTGGAGATCACAAGATGATCAGAGGCCATGCTATCAACTTGCTACATGTATTTGATGTGCCTCAGAAGTTCAAGGTGATGAGCCTCATAGTGGAAACTATCAAAAGGACTGCAGCAGATCAGAAGAGGAGTTGCGGATATGCCCCTCAGATCCAGGAGCTCATTAACTCCAAGATGGGCACGGGCATATATTTATTGGACAAGGAACACCTGCCCATCCGTCCAGATTTTGAGGACAATCAAGTTGTCATGACTGAGAACGAGCCATCATCTGCCCAAGCATATGAAGGAAATATGCCCTAGAGGCAATAATAAAGTTATTATTTATTTCCTTATAATCATGATAAATATTTATTATTCATGCTAGAATTGTATTAACCGGAAACATAATACATGTGTGAATACATAGACAAACAGAGTGTCACTAGTATGCCTCTACTTGACTAGCTCGTTAATCAAAGATGGTTATGTTTCCTAACCATGAACAAAGTGTTGTTATTTGATTAACGAGGTCACATCATTAGTTGAATGATCTGATTGACATGACCCATTCCATTAGCTTAGCACCCGATCGTTTAGTATGTTGCTATTGCTTTTCTTCATGACTTATACATGTTCCTATAACTATGAGATTATGCAACTCCCGTTTATCGGAGGAACACTTTATGTGCTACCAAACGTCACAACGTAAATGGGTGATTATAAAGGAGCTCTACAGGTGTCTCCAAAGGTAGATGTTGGGTTGGCGTATTTCGAGATTAGGATTTGTCACTCCGATTGTCGGAGAGGTATCTCTAGGCCCTCTCAGTAATGCACATCACTTAAGCCTTGCAAGCATTGCAAATAAATGAGTTAGTTGCGGGATGATGTATTACGGAACGAGTAAAGGGACTTGCCGGTAACGAGATTGAACTAGGTATAGGAATACCGACGATCGAATCTCGGGCAAGTAACATACCGGTGATAAAGGGAACAACGTATGTTGTTATGCGGTATGACCGATAAAGATCTTCGTAGAATATGTAGGAGCCAATATGGGCATCCAGGTCCCGCTATTAGTTATTGACCGGAGACGTGTCTCGGTCATGTCTACATTGTTCTCGAACCCGTAGGGTCCGCACGCTTAAGGTTACGATGACAGTTATATTATGAGTTTATACATTTTGATGTACCGAAGGTTGTTCAGAGTCCCGGATGTGATCACGGACATGACGAGGAGTCTCGAAATGGTCGAGACGTAAATATTGATATATTGGAAGCCTATGTTTGGATATCGGAAGTGTTCCGGGTGAAATCGGGATTTTACCGGAGTACCGGGAAGGTTACCGGAACCCCCCGGGAGTTAAATGGGCCATGATGGGCCTTAGTGGAAAAGAGAAGAGGCAGCCCTACATCGGCCGCGCGCCTCCCCCCTCCCCCTAGTCCTATTAGGACTAGGAGAGGTGGCCGGCCCCCTCTCTCTCTTTTCCCCCTCCGCGAATCCTATTGCAACTAGGATTGGGGGGGGGGGGGAATCCTACTCCCAGAGGGAGTAGGACTCTCTTGGCGCGCCACACCTTGGCCGGCCAGCCTCCCCCCTATAGGCCTTTATATACTGAGGTAGAGGCACCCTAGAACACACAAGTTGATCCACGTGATCTATTCCTTAGCCGTGTGCGGTGCCCCCTGCCACCATATTCCTCGATAATACTGTAGCGGAGTTTAGGCGAAGCCCTCCTGCTATAGTGCATCAAGATCATCACCACGCCGTCGTGCTGACGGAACTCTTCCCCGACACTTTGCTGGATCGGAGTCCGGGGATCGTCATCGAGTTGTACGTGTGCTCGAACTCGGAGGTGCCGTAGTTTCGGTGCTTAATCGGTTGGATCGTGAAGACGTACGACTACTTCCTCTACGTTGCGTCAACGCTTCTACAGTTGGTATGCGTGGGTATGTAGACAACACCCTCCCCTATCGTTGCTATGCATCACCATGATCTTGCATGTGCGTAGGAATTTTTTTGAAATTACTACGAAACCCAACAGTGGCATCCGAGCCTAGGTTTTATGGTTTGATGTTATTTGCACGAGTAGAACACAAGTGAGTTGTGGGCGATATAAGTCATACTGCCTACCACCATGCCATACTTGGTTCGGCGGTATTGTTGGACGAGACGACCCGAACCAACATTACGCGTACGCTTACGCGAGACCGGTTCCCCCGACGTGCTTTGCACACAGGTGGCTTGCGGGCGACTGTCTCTCCAACTTTAGTTGAACCAAGTGTGACTATGCCCGGTCCTTGCGAAGGTTAAAATGGAGTCTATTTGACAAACTATCGTTGTGGTTTTGATGCGTAGGTGAGATTGGTTCTTGCTTAAGCCCGTAGCAGCCACGTAAAACTTGCAACAACAAAGTAGAGGACGTCTAACTTGTTTTTGCAGGGTATGTTGTGATGTGATATGGTCAAGGCATGATGCTGAATTTTATTGTATGAGATGATCATGTTTTGTAACCAAGTTATCGGCAACTGGCAGGAGCCATATGGTTGTCGCTTTATTGTATGCAATGCAATCGCGATGTAATGCTTTACTTTATTACTAAACGGTAGTGATAGTCGTGGAAGCATAAGATTGGCGAGACGACAATGATGCTATGATGGAGATCAAGGTGTCGCGCCGGTGACGATGGTGATCATGACGATGCTTTGGAGATGGAGATCACAAGCACAAGATGATGATGGCCATATCATATCACTTATATTGATTGCATGTGATGTTTATCTTTTTATGCATCTTATCTTGCTTTGATTGACGGTAGCATTATAAGATGATCTCTCACTAAATTATCAAGAAGTGTTCTCCCTGAGTATGCACCGTTGCCAAAGTTCGTCGTGCCCAGACACCACGTGATGATCGGGTGTGATAAGCTCTACGTCCATCTACAACGGGTGCAAGCCAGTTTTGCACACGCAGAATACTCAGGTTAAACTTGACGAGCCTAGCATATGCAGATATGGCCTCGGAACACGGAGACCGAAAAGGTCAAGCGTGAATCATATAGTAGATATGATCAACATAACAATGTTCACCATTGAAAACTACTCCATCTCACGTGATGATCGGTTATGGTTTAGTTGATTTGGATCACGTAATCACTTAGAAGATTAGAGGGATGTCTATCTAAGTGGGAGTTCTTAAGTAATTTGATTAATTGAACTTAAAACTTATCATGAACTTAGTACCTGATAGTATCTTGCTTGTTTATGTTGATTGTAGATAGATGGCTCGTGCTGTTGCTCCATTGAATTTTAATGCGTTCCTTGAGAAAGCAAAGTTGAAAGATGATGGTAGCAATTATACGGACTGGGTCCATAACTTGAGGATTGTCCTCATTGCTGCCCAGAAGAATTACGTCCTGGAAGCACCGCTGGGTGCCAGGCCTGCTGCTGGAGCAACACCAGATGTTATGAACGTCTGGCAGAGCAAAGCTGATGACTACTCGATAATTCAGTGTGCCATGCTTTACGGCTTAGAATCGGGACTTCAACGACGTTTTGAACGTCATGGAGCATATGAGATGTTCCAGGAGTTGAAGTTAATATTTCAAGCAAATGCCCGGATTGAGAGATATGAAGTCTCTAATATTTTCTATAGCTGCAAGATGGAGGAGAACAGTTCTGTCAGTGAGCATATACTCAAAATGTCTGGGTATAATAATCACTTGATTCAATTGGGAGTTAATCTTCCGGATGATTGCGTCATTGACAGAATTCTCCAATCACTGCCACCAAGCTACAAGAGCTTCGTGATGAACTATAATATGCAAGGGATGAACAAGACTATTCCCGAGCTCTTTGCGATGCTGAAAGCTGCGGAGGTAGAAATCAAGAAGGAGCATCAAGTGTTGATGGTTAACAAGACCACTAGTTTCAAGAAAAAGGGCAAAGGGAAGAAGAAGGGGAACTTCAAGAAGAACAGCAAGCAAGTTGCTGCTCAGGAGAAGAAACCCAAGTCTGGACCTAAGCCTGAAACTGAGTGCTTTTACTGCAAGCAGACTGGTCACTGGAAACGGAACTGCCCCAAGTATTTGGCGGATAAGAAGGATGGCAAGGTGAACAAAGGTATATGTGATATACATGTTATTGATGTGTACCTTACTAGAGCTCGCAGTAGCACCTGGGTATTTGATACTGGTTCTGTTGCTAATATTTGCAACTCGAAACAAGGACTACGGAATAAGCGGGCACTGGCAAAGGACGAGGTGACGATGCGCGTGGGAAACGGTTCCAAAGTCGATGTGATCGCGGTCGGCACGCTACCTCTACATCTACCTTCGGGATTAATATTAGACCTAAATAATTGTTATTTGGTGCCAGCATTGAGCATGAACATTATATCTGGATCTTGTTTGATGCGAGACGGTTATTCATTTAAATCAGAGAATAATGGTTGTTCTATTTATATGAGTAATATATTTTATGGTCATGCACCTTTGTAGAGTGGTCTATTTTTGATGAATCTCGATAGTAGTGATACACATATTCATAATGTTGAAGCCAAAAGATACAGAGTTGATAATGAAAGTGCAACTTATTTGTGGCACTGTCGTTTAGGTCATATCGGTGTAAAGCGCATGAAGAAACTCCATACTGATGGACTTTTGGAACCACTTGATTATGAATCACTTGGTACTTGCGAACCGTGCCTCATGGGCAAGATGACTAAAACACCGTTCTCCGGTACTATGGAGAGAGCAACAGATTTGTTGGAAATCATACATACCGATGTATGTGGTCCGATGAATATTGAGGCTCGTGGCGGATATCGTTATTTTCTCACCTTCACAGATGACTTAAGCAGATATGGGTATATCTACTTAATGAAACATAAATCTGAAACATTTGAAAAGTTCAAAGAATTTCAGAGTGAAGTTGAAAATCATCGTAACAAGAAAATAAAGTTTCTACGATCTGATCGTGGAGGAGAATATTTGAGTTACGAGTTTGGTGTACATTTGAAAAATTGTGGAATAGTTTCGCAACTCACGCCACCTGGAACACCACAGCGTAATGGTGTGTCTGGACGTCGTAATCGTACTTTACTAGATATGGTGCGATCTATGATGTCTCTTACTGATTTACCGCTATCGTTTTGGGGTTATGCTTTAGAGACGGCCGCATTCACGTTAAATAGGGCACCATCAAAATCCGTTGAGACGACGCCTTTTGAACTGTGGTTTGGCAAGAAACCAAAGTTGTGGTTTCTTAAAGTTTGGGGCTGCGATGCTTATGTGAAAAAGCTTCAACCTGATAAGCTCGAACCCAAATCGGAGAAATGTGTCTTCATAGGATACCCAAAGGAGACTGTTGGGTACACCTTCTATCACAGATCCGAAGGCAAGACATTCATTGCTAAGAATGGATCCTTTCTAGAGAAGGAGTTTCTCTCGAAAGAAGTGAGTGGGAGGAAAGTAGAACTTGACGAGGTAACTGTACCTGCTCCTTTATTGGAAAGTAGTACATCACAGAAAACTGTTTCTGCGACACCTACACCAATAAGTGAGGAAGCTAATGATGATCATGAAACTTCAGATCAAGATACTACTGAACCTCGTAGATCAACCAGAGTAAGATCCGCGCCAGAGTGGTACGGTAATCCTATTCTAGAAATCATACTACTAGATCATGATGAACCTACGAACTATGAAGAAGCGATGGTGAGCCCAGATTCCGCAAAGTGGCTTGAAGCCATGAAATCTGAGATGGGATCCATGTATGAGAACAAAGTATGGACTTTGGTTGACTTGCCCGATGATCGGCAAGCAATTGAGAATAAATGGATCTTCAAGAAGAAGACTGACGCTGATGGTAATGTTACTGTCTACAAAGCTCGACTTGTCGCAAAAGGTTTTCGACAAGTTCAAGGGATTGACTACGATGAGACTTTCTCACCCGTAGCGATGCTTAAGTCTGTCCGAATCATGTTAGCAATTGCCGCATTTTATGATTATGAAATTTGGCAGATGGATGTCAAAACCGCATTCCTGAATGGATTTCTGGAAGAAGAGTTGTATATGATGCAACCAGAAGGTTTTGTCGATCCAAAGGGAGCTAACAAAGTGTGCAAGCTCCAGCGATCCATTTATGGACTGGTGCAAGCCTCTCGGAGTTGGAATAAGCATTTTGATAGTGTGATCAAAGCATTTGGTTTTATACAGACTTTCGGAGAAGCCTGTATTTATAAGAAAGTGAGTGGGAGCTCTGTAGCATTTCTGATATTATATGTAGATGACATATTGCTGATTGGAAATGATATAGAATTTCTGGATAGCATAAAGGGATACTTGAATAAGAGTTTTTCAATGAAAGACCTCGGTGAGGCTGCTTACATATTAGGAATTAAGATCTATAAAGATAGATCAAAACGCTTAATTGGACTTTCACAAACAACATACCTTGACAAAATTTTGAAGAAGTTCAAAATGGATCAAGCAAAGAAAGGATTCTTGCCTGTGTTACAAGGTGTGAAATTGAGTAAGACTCAATGCTCGACCACTGTAGAAGATAGAGAGAATATGAAAGATGTTCCCTATGCATCAGCAATAGGATCTATCATGTATGCAATGCTGTGTACCAGACCTGATGTGTGCCTTGCTATAAGTCTAGCAGGGAGGTACCAAAGTAATCCAGGAGTGGATCACTGGACAGCGGTCAAGAACATCCTGAAATACCTGAAAATGACTAAGGATATGCTTCTCGTATATGGAGGTGACAAAGAGCTCGTCGTAAATGGTTACGTTGATGCAAGCTTTGACACTGATCCAGATGATTCTAAATCGCAAACCGGATACGTGT
The DNA here is from genome assembly GCF_002162155.2 of Triticum dicoccoides. Taxonomy (NCBI): domain Eukaryota; kingdom Viridiplantae; phylum Streptophyta; class Magnoliopsida; order Poales; family Poaceae; genus Triticum; species Triticum dicoccoides. Next base: position 148,761,481 of record NC_041388.1, read on the forward strand.
TTACATTAAACGGCGGAGCTGTCAGTTGGTGCAGTTCTAAACAAAGCGTCGTAGCGGGATCTACATGTGAAGCGGAGTACATAGCTGCTTCGGAAGCGGCAAATGAAGGAGTCTGGATGAAGGAGTTCATATCCGATCTAGGTGTCATACCTAGTGCATCGGGTCCAATGAAAATCTTTTGTGACAATACTGGTGCAATTGCCTTGGCAAAGGAATCCAGATTTCACAAGAGAACCAAGCACATCAAGGGACACTTCAATTCCATCCGGGATCTAGTCCAGGTGGGAGAATAGAGATTTGCAAGATACATACGGATCTGAATGTTGCAGACCCGTTGACTAAGCCTCTTCCACGAGCAAAACATGATCAACACCAAGGCTCCATGGGTGTTAGAATCATTACTGTGTAATCTAGATTATTGACTCTAGTGCAAGTGGGAGACTGAAGGAAATATGCCCTAGAGGCAATAATAAAGTTATTATTTATTTCCTTATAATCATGATAAATGTTTATTATTCATGCTAGAATTCTATTAACCGGAAACATAATACATGTGTGAATACATAGACAAACAGAGTGTCACTAGTATGCCTCTACTTGACTAGCTCGTTAATCAAAGATGGTTATGTTTCCTAACCATGAACAAAGTGTTGTTATTTGATTAACGAGGTCACATCATTAGTTGAATGATCTGATTGACATGACCCATTCCATTAGCTTAGCACCCGATCGTTTAGTATGTTGCTATTGCTTTTCTTCATGACTTATACATGTTCCTATAACTATGAGATTATGCAACTCCTGTTTACCGGAGGAACACTTTGTGTGCTACCGAACATCACAATGTAAATGGGTGATTATAAAGGAGCTCTACAGGTGTCTCCAAAGGTAGATGTTGGGTTGGCGTATTTCGAGATTAGGATTTGTCACTCCGATTGTCGGAGAGGTATCTCTGGGCCCTCTCGGTATGCACATCACTTAAGCCTTGCAAGCATTGCAACTAAATGAGTTAGTTGCGGGATGATGTATTACGGAACGAGTAAAGAGACTTTCCGGTAATGAGATTGAACTAGGTATATGAATACCGACGATTGAATCTCGGGCAAGTAACGAGTAAAGGGAACAACGTATGTTGTTATGCGGTCTGACCGATAAAGATCTTCGTAGAATATGTAGGAGCCAATATGGGCATCCAGGTCCCGCTATTGGTTATTGACCGGAGACGTGTCTCGGTCATGTCTACATTGTTCTCGAACCCGTAGGGTCCGCACGCTTAAGGTTACGATGACAGTTATATTATGAGTTTATACATTTTGATGTACCGAAGGTTGTTCGGAGTCCCGGATGTGATCACGGACATGACGAGGAGTCTCGAAATGGCCGAGACGTAAAGATTGATATATTGGAAGCCTATGTTTGGATATCGGAAGTGTTCCAGGTGAAATCGGGATTTTACCGGAGTACCGGGAAGGTTACCGGAACCCCCCGGGAGTTAAATGGGCCATGATGGGCCTTAGTGGAAAAGAGAAGAGGCATCCCTACATGGGCTGCGCGCCTCCCCCCTCCCCCTAGTCCTATTAGGACTAGGAGAGGTGGCCGGCCCCCTCTCTCTCTTTTCCCCCTCCGCGAATCCTATTCCAACTAGGATTGGGGGGGGGGGAATCCTACTCCTAGAGGAAGTAGGACTCTCCTGGCGCGCCACACCTTGGCCGGCCAGCCTCCCCCCTCTAGTCCTTTATATACTGAGGTAGGGGCACCCTAGAACACACAAGTTGATCCACGTGATCTATTCGTTAGCCGTGTGCGGTGCCCCCTGCCACCATATTCCTCGATAATACTGTAGCAGAGTTTAGGCGAAGCCCTGCTGCTGTAGTGCATCAAGATCATCACCACGCCGTCGTGCTGACGGAACTCTTCCCCGACACTTTGCTGGATCGAAGTCCGGGGATCGTCATCGAGCTGTACGTGTGCTCGAACTCGGAGGTGCCGTAGTTTCGGTGCTTGATCGGTTGGATCGTGAAGACGTACGACTACTTCCTCTACGTTGCGTCAACGCTTCCGCAGTTGGTCTGCGTGGGTACATAGACAACACTCTCCCCTCTCGTTGCTATGCATCACCATGATCTTGCATGTGCGTAGGAATTTTTTTGAAATTACTACGAAACCCAACAGCATACGCAAAGAAGGAGAAGGCAAGGAAGGAGAAAGCTGCCAAGATGCCAACTCAAGAGGAGGCATCTGAGTATTTCTTGAAGACCAAACAAGAGCAGCTTGGTTACCTGATTGCATCCACCCTGCGGATTGAGCAAGGACTAGCCACCCTAACTCAAAACCAGGAAAGCCTAGAGAGAATCATGGAACAAAAGTTCTATGACTTGGATGTCAAGGTAACGGAGATTCAGACTGCAGTGGAGCAGCTCCAAGATGATATGCAGGAGAGGAGAGGCAGGACTACCACTCATGCCTTTGCTAGAGTGCCACGAGGTCCGAGGTCGTCTACCGTGCCAGTTGCTGACACAAGAGCCACCACCTCAGCACCAGCTACAGCCTCAGTTCCACCAGCTCCAGCATCTACTTCAGCTCCAACTCCAGCGTCTACTTCAGCGTCTACAGAAGCCTTCGTCCTTGGAGTGATCCGGACTCCACCACCACCTGAAGATCAAGCCTGAGCGTCGACTTAGCACTATGCATTTTCTAGGAACTTTTTGGTAACTTGTTGCCAAAGGGGGAGAAAAATGTATAGATCATAGGCTTCGAGAGAGAGAGAGTGTTGCTTTTTTCTCTCTTGCTTTATTTGGTGGTTTTTCGAACTTGTTTTCTTTTGAGTGCTTGAGATACTATGTCATTGCTTGTGAGACATTGATGATCATGTGTTTGATCATAAGCTACACTTAATGCTTGCTTAATAATATTATCTTATCTATCTTATGTGATCATTCACTATTCTTGGTGATGAGTGCATGTATTTCTTATCATTTTAAGCGCTCCACCAAGATGTATGTGACATGGAAGAGTAACCCATGACTCTAACTCCTTGTGCATTTGCAGTCCAAAGCAAATTTTAAATATGCACAAATTTAGGGGGAGATCTTACTTATCACATACTTCTCAAAGCGACGATATATTTCATGCTTATTATCATTTGTCGAAGCTTTGATCTATATGTTGTCATCAATTACCAAAAAGGGGGAGATTGAAAGTGCAACTATCCCTAGGTGGTTTTGGTAATTCATAACAACATATAGCTCATTGAGCTAATGCTATTCCAAGATGATTATTTCAGGAAAGCTCAATGATTGGCATGGCATGGATGTGAAAGTGGAACCCTCAAAATGCTAAGGAAAAAGGATTGGCTCAAGCTCAAAATCTCAAGACTCTTCATTTTATATTTTAGTGATCCAAGATCACATTGAGTCTTTAGGAAAAGCCAATACTATCAAGGAGGGATGAGGTGTTGCTTAATGAGCCTCTTGCTTCATGTGCTTAGTGATATGCTCCAAAAACCCTCAACTACTTTCCCATATCCACATATGACCTAAACCCTAAACCAAACTCGGTCCTACCGATTCTTCCTATCCGGCGCCACCGAGTTTCACTTGTCATTAGCCACTGCCAAACCCTAGAAAATTCGGTTCTACCGATAGGGATCTCGGTCTCACCGAGATGGGATTGCAAACTCTCTGTTTCCCTTCTGTAACTTTTCGGTCTCACCGAAAGAGCGAATCGGTCCCACCGAGATGGCAATGTAAATTCAGTGTTTCCCCTTTGTAACTTTTCGGTCTCACCGAAAGAGCAAATCGGTCCCACCGAGTTTGCCTGACCAACTCTCTGGTTAGCTAATTACCAAATTCAGTCTCACCGAGTTTGTGTAATCGGTCTCACCGAGATTACGTTATGCCCAAACCCTAACCATATCGGTCCTACCGAGTTGCATGTCAGTCCCACCAAAAATCTCTAACGGTCACTAGGTTTACATTTTCGGTCCGACCGAGTTTGTTGATTCAGTCCCACCGAGATTGGAAAACTATGTAACAGTTGGATTTTGTGTGGAGGCTATATATACCCCTCCACCTCCTCTTCATTCGAGGAGAGAGCCATCAGAACACATACACCATTCCAACTCGTATGTTCTGAGAGAGAACCACCTACTCATGTGTTGAGACCAAGATATTCCATTCCTACCATATGAATCTTGATCTCTAGCCTTCCCAAGTTGCTTTCCACTCAAATCTTCTTTCCACCAAATCCAAATCCTATGAGAGAGAGTTGAGTGTTGGGGAGACTATCATTTGAAACACAAGAGCAAGGAGTTCATTACCTACACACCATTTGTTACTTCTTGGAGAGTGGTGTCTCCTAGATTGGCTAGGTGTCACTTGGGAGCCTCCGACAAGATTGTGGAGTTGAACCAAGGAGTTTGTAAGGGCAAGGAGATCGCCTACTTCGTGAAGATCTACCGCTAGTGAGGCAAGTCCTGTGTGGGCGATGGCCATGGTGGGATAGACAAGGTTGCTTCTTCGTGGACCCTTCGTGGGTGGAGCCCTGTGTGGACTCGCGCAACCATTACCCTTTGTTGGTGGAGCCCTGTGTGGACTCTCGCAACCGTTACCCTTTGTGGGTTGAAGTCTCCATCAACGTGGATGTAGGATAGCACCACCTATCCGAACCACGGGAAAAACGTCCGTGTCTCCAATTGCGTTTGAATTCTCCAAACCCTTCCCTTTACATTCTTGCAAGTTGCATGCTTTACTTTCCGCTGCCAATATACTCTTTGCATACTTGCTTGAATTGTGTGATGATTGCTTGACTTGTCTTAAAATAGCTAAAATCTGCCAAGAACTAAAATTGGGAAAAGGTTAAGTTTTTATTTGGTCAAGTAGTCTAATCACCCCCCTCTAGACATACTTTCGATCCTACAATTAGCTTCCTCACTAATTGGTGTAGGAGTCATAGAAATAGATTTCTGTGATGATCTACTTTCCAATAAGGGAGCAGGTACAATTACCTCATCAAGTTCTACTTTCCTCCCACTCACTTCTTTTGAGAGAAACGCCTTCTCTAGAAAGGATCCATTGTTAGCAACGAATGTCTTGCCTTCGGATCTGTGATAGAAGATGTACCCAACTGTCTCCTTTGGGTATCCTATGAAGACACATTTCTCCGATTTGGGTTTGAACTTATCAGGGTGAAACTTTTTCTTATAAGCATCACAACCCCAAACTCTAAGAAACGACAACTTTAGTTTCTTGCCAAACCACAATTCATACGGTGTCGTCTCAACGGATTTAGATTGTGCCCTTTTTAACGTGAATGCAGCTGTCTCTAATGCATAACCCCAAAACTATAGTGGTTAATTGGTAAGAAACATCATAGATTTCACTATATCCAATAATTGTACAGTTATGACGTTCGGACACACCATTATGCTGTGGTGTTCAAGGTGGCACGATTTTGTGAAACTATTCGACATTGTTTTAATTGAAGACCAAACTCGTAACTCAAATATTTGTCTCTGTGATCAGATCGTAGAAACTTTATTTTCTTGCCATGATGATTTTCCACTTCACTCTGAAGTTCTTTGAACTTTTCAAATGTTTCAAACTTATGTTTCATCAAGTAGATATACCCATATCTGCTCAAATCATCTATGAAGGTCAGAAAATAACGATACCTGCCGCGAGCCTCAACACTCATCGGACTGCATACATCAGTATGTATTATTTCTAATAAGTCAGATGCTCGCTCCATTGTTCCGGAGAACGGAGTCTTAGTCATCTTGCCCATGAGGCATGGTTCGCAAGCATCAAAATGATTCATAATCAAGTGATTCCAAAATCCCATCAACATGGAGTTTCTTCATGCGCTTTACACCAATATGACCTAAACGGCAGTGCCACAAATAAGTTGCACTATCATTATTAACTTTGCATCTTTTGGCTTCAATATTATGAATATGTGTATCACTATGATCGAGATCCAAGGAACCATTTTCATTGGGTGTATGACCATAGAAGGTTTTATTCATGTAAACAGAACAACAATTATTCTCTAACTTAAATGAATAACCGTTTTGCAATAAACATGATCAAATCATATTCATGCTCAACGCAAACACCAAATAACATTTATTTAGGTTTAACACTAATCCCGAAAGTATAGGGAGTGTGCGATGATGATCATATCAATCTTGGAAGCACTTCCAACACACATCGTCACTTCACCCTTAACAAGTCTCTGTTCATTCTGCAACTCCCGTTTCGAGTTACTACTCTTAGCAACCGAACCAGTATCAAATACCGAGGGGTTGCTATAAACACTAGTAAAGTACACATCAATAACATGTATATCAAATATAGCATTGTTCACTTTGCCATCCTTCTTATCCGCCAAATACTTGGGGCAGTTCCACTTCCAGTGACCAGTCCCTTTGCAGTAGAAGCACTTAGTCTCAGGCTTAGGTCCAGACTTGGGCTTCTTCACTTGAGCAGCAACTTGCTTGTCGTTCTTCTTGAAGTTCCCTTTCTTTCCCTTTGCCCTTTTCTTGAAACTATTGGTCTTGTTAATCATCAAAACTTGATGCTCTTTCTTGATTTCTACCTTCATCGATTTCATCATCATGAAAAGCTCGGGAATCGTTTTCGTCATCCCTTGCACACTATAGTTCATCACGAAGTTCTACTAACTTGGTGATGGTGACTAGAGAATTCTATCAATCACTATTTTATCTGGAAGATTAACTCCCACTTGATTCAAGCGATTTTAGTAGCCAGACAATCTGAACACATGCTCACTGCTTGAGCTATTCTCCTCCATCTTTTAGCTATAGAACTTGTTGGAGACTTCATATCTCTCAACTCGGGTATTTTTTTGAAATATTAACTTCAACTCCTGGAACATCTCAGATGATCCATGACGTTCAAAATGTCTTTGAAGTCCCGATTCTAAGCTGTTAAGCATGGTGCACTAAACTATCAAGTAGTCATCATATTGAGCTAGCCAAACGTTCATTACGTCTGCATCTGCTCCTGCAATAGGTCTATCACCTAGCAGTGCATCAAGGACATAATTCTTCTATGCAGCAATGAGGATAATCCTTATATCACGGATCCAATTCGCATCATTGCTACTAACATTTTTCAACTTAGTTTTCTCTAGGAACATACCAAAAATAAAACAGAGGAGCTAAACGCGAGCTATTGATCTACAACATAGATATGCTAATACTACCAGGACTAAGTTCATGATAAATTAAAGTTCAATTAATCATATTACTTAAGAACTCCCACTTAGATAGACATCCCTCTAATCATCTAAGTGATCACGTGATCCAAATCACCTAAACCATGGCTGATCATCACGTGAAATGGAGTAGTTTTAAATGGTAAACATCACTATGTTGATCATGTCTACTATATGATTCACGCTCGACCTTTCGGTCTCAGTGTTCCGAGGCCATATTTGCATATGCTAGGCTCGTCAAGCTTAACCCGAGTGTTCTGCGTGTGCAAAACTGGCTTGCACCCGTTGTAGATGGACGTAGAGCTTATCTCACCCGATCATCACGTGGTGTCTCGGCACGACGAACTTTGGCAACGGTGCATACTCAGGGAGAGCACTTTTATCTTGATATTTAGTGAGAGATCATCTTATAATGCTACTGTCAAACAAAGTAGAATAAGATGCATAAAGGATAAACATCACATGCAATCAATATAAGTGATATGATATGGCCATCATCATCTTGTGCTTGTGATCTCCATCTCCGAAGCACCGTCATGATCACCATCGTCACCGATGCGACACCTTGATCTCCATGGATGCATCGTTGTCGTCTCGCCAACTATTGCTTCTACGACTATCTCTACTGCTTAGTGATAAAGTAAAGCAATTACAGGGTGATTCCATTGCATACAATAAAGCGACAACCATATGGCTCCTGCCAGTTGCCGATAACTCCGTTACAAAACATGATCATCTCATACAAAAATATAGCATCATGTCTTGACCATATCACATCACAACATGCCCTGCAAAAACAAGTTAGACGTCCACTACTTTGTTGTTGCAATTTTTACGTGGCTGCTACGGGCTGAGCAAGAACCATTCTTACCTACGCATCAGAACCACAATGATAGTTCGTCAAGTTGGTGCTGTTTTAACCTTCTCAAGGACCAGGCGTAGCCACACTCAGTTCAACTAAAGTTGGACAAACTAACACCCGCCAGCCACCTGTGTGCAAAGCACGTCGGTAGAACCAGTCTCGCGTAAGCGTACGCGTAATGTCGGTGCGGGCCGCTTCATCCAACAATACCGCCGAACCAAAGTATGACATGCTGGTAAGCAGTATGACTTGTATCTCCCACAACTCACTTGTGTTATACTCGTGCATATAACATCAATGCATAAAACCAGGCTTGGATGCCACCATTGGGGAACGTAGTAATTCAAAATTTTCCTACGCACACGCAAGATCATGGTGATGCATAGCAACGAGAGGGGAGAGTGTCATCCACGTACCCTCGTAGACCGTTAAGCGGAAGAGTTATAACAACGCGGTTGATGTAGTCGTACGTCTTCAAGATCGACCGATCCTCAGCACCGAATGTACGGCACCTCCATGTTTAGCACACGTTCAGCTCGGTGACGTCCCGTGAACTCTCGATCCAGTAGAGCTCGGGGAAGAGTTTTGTCAGCACGCCGGCGTGGTGACGATGTTGATGAAGCTACTGCAGAAGGGCTTCGCCTAAACACCGCTACAGTATGACCGAGGTGGATTATGGTGGAGGGGGGCACCGCACATGGCTGAAGAGATCTCAATGATCAACTTGTGTGTCTAGAGGTGCCCCCTGCCCCAGTATATAAAGGAGCAAGGGGGGAGAGGCGGCCGGCCAGGAGGAGTCCTACTCCCACCGGGAGTAGGACTCCCTTCTTTCCTAGTTGGAATAGGAGAAGGGGGGAGGAGGAGGGAGAGAGGAAGGAAAGGGGGGCGCCGCCTCCCCTCCTTGTCCAAATCGGACTAGAGGGAGAGGGGGC
>NC_041388.1:148770823-148798719 GCF_002162155.2 Triticum dicoccoides
AGACTCCTCTTCATGTCTTTGATCATATCCGGGACTCCGAACTACCTTCGATACATCAAAACATATGAACTCATAAAATCGATCGTCATAGAACTTTAAGTGTGCGGACCCTACGGGTTCGAGATCTATGTAGACATGACCGAGACACGTTTCCGGTCAATAACCAATAGCGGAACCTGGATGCTCATATTGGTTCCTACATATTCTACGAAGATCTTTATCGGTCAAACCGCACAACACTATATGTTGTTCTCTTTGTCATCGGTATGTTACTTGCCCGAGATTCGATCGTCGGTATCCAATACCTAGTTCAATCTCGTTACCAGAAAGTCTCTTTACTCGCTCCGTAATACATCATCCCGCAACTAACTCATTAGTTGCAATCCTGGCAAGGCTTAAGTGATGTGGATTACCGAGTGGGCCCAGAGATACCTCTCCGACAATCGGAGTGACAAATCCTAATCTCGAAATACGCCAACCCAACAAGTACCTTCGGAGACACCCGTAGAGCACCTTTATAATCACCCAGTTACGTTGTGACATTTGGTAGCACACAAAGTGTTCCTCCGGTAAACGGGAGTTGCATAATCTCATAGTCTTAGGAACATCTATAAGTCATGAAGAAAGCTATAGCAACAAACTAAATGATCAAGTGCTAAGCTAACGGAATGGGTCAAGTCAATCACATCATTCTCCTAATGATGTGATCCCATTAATCAAATGACAACTCTTTGTCTATGGCTAGGAAACATAACCATCTTTGATCAACGAGCTAGTCAAGTAGAGGCATACTAGTGACACTCTGTTTGTCTATGTATTCACACATGTATCATGTTTCCGGTTAATACAATTCTAGCATGAATAATAAAAATTTATCATGATATAAGGAAATAAATAATAACTTTATTATTGCCTCTAGGGCATATTTCCTTCAGAAGAAAGACCACAACACAATGGCCAACATGTACAAAGAGATCACAGATGCTACTTTGGATACTCACAAGTTTGGATCTGTCCACTACTTGTCGTCAGGTCTGCTTACTATAAATTGGATACTCAGACACACATTGCTACCCAAGTCAGGTGATCGCAAGATGATCAGAGGACATGCCATAAACTTGCTACATTTGTTTGATGTGCCTAAAAAATTCAAAGTCATGAGTCTGATTGTGGAGACAATCAAAAGGACCGCAGCTGACCAGAAGAGGAGTTGTGGGTATGCCCAACAAATTCAGGAGCTCATCAACTCAAAGATGGGCACATGCAAGTATCTTTTGGATAAGGAGCACCTGCCCATCTACCCTGATTTTGAAGACAATACTGTTGTAATGACTGTGGAAGATCCATCATCTATGCAAGCACTGTTGGGGAACGTTGCAGAAAATTAAAAATTTTCCTACGGTTTCACCAAGATCCATCTATGAATTCATCTAAGCAACGAGTCAAGGGAGAGAGTTTGCATCTACATACCACTTGTAGATCGCGTGCGGAAGCTTGCAAGGTGATGATGTAGTCGTACTCGACGTGATTCGAATCACCGATGACCAAGTGCTGAACGGACAGCACCTCCGCGTTCAACACACGTACGGGACGGGAGACGTCTCCTCCTTCTTGATCCAGCAAGGGGGAAGGAGAGGTTGAGGAAGACAGCTCCACCGGCAGCACGACGGCGTGGTGATGGTGGAGAGGCAGTACTCCGACAGGGCTTCGCCAAGCGCACAACGGAGGAGGAGAGGTGTTGGGGAGGGGAGGGCTGCGCCTTGGAGGGTGGTGCGGCTGCCCTCCCCTCACCCCTCTATTTATAGGGGGAAGGGAGAAGGGGGCCGGCCCCCTAGAACCCATCTAGGGGGGGTGCGGCGGCCTAGGGGGAAGGGGAGAGGGTGGCTTGCCCCCCAAGTCAAGGGGGGCGGCCCCTCTAGGGTTCCCCCTCAACCCTAGGCGCATGGGCCCAAGGGAGGGGGGTGCGGCCAGCCCACCAGGGGCTGGCTCCCTGCCCCACGCAGCCCATGTGGCCCCCCGGGAGGGGTGGCCCCTCCCGGTGGACCCCCGGAACCCTTCCGGTGGCCCCGGTACAATACCGGTATGACCCCGAAACTTCCCGGTGTCCGTTTGACAACTTCCCATATATAAATCTTTACCTCCGGACCATTCCGGATCTCCTCGTGACGTCCAGGATCCCATCCGGGACTCCGAACAACATTCGGTAGTCACATACTAGTCTTCCTAATAACCCTAGCGTCACCGAACCTTAAGTGTGTAGACCCTACGGGTTCGGGAGACATGCAGACATGACCGAGACGCTCTCAGTCAATAACCAACAGCGGGATCTGGATACCCATGATGGCTCCCACATGCTCCTCGATGTTGTCATCGGATGAACCACTATGTCGAGGATTCGATCAAACCCTGTATGCAATTCCCTTTGTCAATCGGTACGTTACTTGCCCGAGACTCGATCGTCGGTATCCCAATACCTTGTTCAGTCTCGTTACCGGCAAGTCACTTTACTCGTACCGTAATGCATGATCCCGTGTCCAACACCTTGGTCACATTGAGCTCATTATGATGATGCATTACCGAGTGGGCCCAGAAATACCTCTCCGTCATACGGAGTGACAAATCCCAGTCTCGATCCGTGTCAACCCAACATCTACTTTCGGAGATACCTGTAATGCACCTTTATAGTCACCCAGTTACGTTGTGACGTTTGATACACCCAAGGCACTCTTACAGTATCCGGGAGTTACACGATCTCATGGTCGAAGGAAGAGATACTTGACACTGGCAAAGCTCTAGCAAAACGAACTACACGATCTTTTATGTTATGCTTAAGAATGGGTCTTGTCCATCACATCATTCTCCTAATGATGTGATCCCATTATCAACGACATCCAATGTCCATAGTCAGGAAACAATGACTATCTGTTGATCACAACGAGCTGGTCAACTAGAGGCTCACCAGGGACATATTGTGGTCTAAGTATTCACACGTGTATTACGATTTCCGGATAATACAGTTATAGCATGAATAAAAGACATTTATCATGAACATTGAAATATAATAATACTTTTATTATTGCCTCTAGGGCATATTTCCAACAAGCACATGAGAAGAGAGAGAAGGCAAGGGCAGAGAAAGCTGCAAGGATGCCAACTGCTGAAGAGGCATCTCAGGTTTTCCTGAAGAGCAAGCAAGATCAGCTTGGATATCTGATTCAAGCTACACTGAGGATTGAGAAGGGCTTGGCCACCTTGACTCAGAATCAGGAGAGCCTGGAGAGGATTGTGGAAACAAAATTCTATGATCTTGATCTGAAGGTGGCTAAGATTCAGACTGCAGTTGAGCAGCTTCAGGAGGAAGCAGAGGAGAAGAAGGGCAAATCAACTACTGATGCTTTCAAGCGTGTGCCACGAGGTCCAAGGTCTGCTGCAGTGCTAGTCTCATATGCTCGAGCTTCAATGTCAGCACCAGGAGCCACAGCTCCAGTGCCACCTCCAGCAGCCACTCCATCAACTCCAACTACTTCATCGGAAGCCTTCGTCCTTGGAGTTCTCTCTACACCACCTCCCGAAGATCAAGCCTGAGAGTCGTTTAGAACTATGCATTTTTGAACTTTTTGGTAACTTGTTGCCAAAGGGGGAGAAAATGTATAGATCATAGGCTTAGAGAGAGAGTGTTGTTCTTTTTATGTCTCTTGCTATTTTGGTTGAACTTCTTTATTGAGTACTTATGTGAGACACTTTATGTACTTGTGAGATACTTGTTGATCATGTGTTTGATCATATGCTACCCTTAATGCTTGTTGGATAATATCATCTCTTATATCCTTCTTTGATCATTCACTAGCTTGGTGATGAGTGCATGCTTTTAATCTCTATCATTTTGAGCGCTCCACCAAGATGTATGTGACATGGAAGAGTAACCCATGATCCTAATCGATTGTGCATTTGCATTCAAAAGCAAATTTTAAATAATGCACAAATTTAGGGGGAGCACTTGCTTATCACATACTTCTCAAAGCGACGATGTTTTTTTAATCTTATTTATCATTTGTCGAAGCTTTGATCTATATGTTGTCATCAATTACCTAAAAGGGGGAGATTGAAAGTGCAACTATCCCTGGGTGGTTTAGGTAATTCCTAACAACATATAACTCATTGAGCTAATGCTACTTAATGATAAACATTTCTGGAAAGCTTAATGATTGGCATGGCATGGATGAGAGAAGTGGATCCCTCAAAATTCTGAGGACAGAGAATTGGTTCAAGCTCAAAGCTCAGGACTCTACATCTTTTCATTTTAAGTGATCCAAGATCACATTGAGTCCATAGGAAAAGCCAATACTATTAAGAGGGGATGAGGTGTTGCCTAATGGCTTGCTTGCTCAAAATGCTTGTTTATATGCTCCAAAACCCTCAACTACTTTCTCACATCCACATATGTCCCAAACCAAAAGTCAAACTCGGCCACTGCCAAAAAACCTTGTCTTTTCAGTCTCACCGACAGGGATCTCGGTCTCACCGAGATGGGCTTGTAATCTCTTTGTTTCCCTTCGTAACGTTTCCGTCAAACCGAGATGAGCGATCGGTCCCACCGAGATTACAATGCAAACTCTCTATTTCCGTTTCGTAATGTTTCGGTCCAACCGAGATGAGCGAATCGGTCCCACCGAGTTTGCCTGACCAACTCTCTATTAGTCCATTATCAAAATCGGTCTCACCGAGTTTGTGTAATCGGTCTCATCGAGATTACGTTATGCCCTAACCCTAACAAAATCGGTCCCACCGAGTTGACATGTTGGTCCCACCGAAAATCCTAACGTTCACATTTTGAACTAAACCGGTCTGACCGCATTTCATAATTCGGTCCCACCGAGTTTGGCGATTTGTGTGTAACGGTTAGATTCTGTGTGGAGGCTATTTATACCCCTCCACCCACTCTATATTCATGGAGAGAGCCATCAGAACATGCCTACACTTCCAACATACATTTTCTGAGAGAGAACCACCTACACTTGTGTTGAGGTCAAGATATTCCACTCCAACCACATAAATCTTGATCTCTAGCCTTCCCCAAGTTTCTTTCCACTCAAATCTTCTTTCTACCAAATCCAAATCCTTTGATAGAGAGTTGAGTGTTGGGGAGACTATCATTTGAAGCACAAGAGCAAGGAGTTCATCATCAAGACACCATTTGTTACCTCTTGGAGAGTGGTGTCTCCTAGATTGGTTAGGTGTCACTTGGGAGCCTCCGTCAAGATTGTGGAGTTGAACCAAGGAGTTTGTAAGGTTAAGCAGATCACCTACTTCATGAAGATCTACCCGAGTGAGGCAAGTCCTTCGTTGGCGACGGCCATGGTGGGATAGATGATACGTCTCCAACGTATCTATAATTTTTGATTGCTCCATGCTATATTATGTACTGTTTTGGACATTATTGGGCTTTATTATCGACTTCTATATTATTTTTGGGACTAACCTACTAACCGGAGGCCTAGCCCAGAATTGCTCCATGGATGTACTTCTTCCTTCTATATATACCTACGTACCCCCAAACGAGCAGATACGGAGCCAAAACCCTAATTCCACCATCGTAACTCTCTGTATCCACGAGATCCCAACTTGGGGCCTGTTCCGGAGCTCCGCTGGAGGGGGAATCGATCACGGAGGGCTTCTACATCAACACCATAGCCTCTCCGATGAAGTGTGAGTAGTTTACCTCAGACCTATGGGTCCATAGTTATTAGATAGATGGCTTCTTCTCTCTGTTTGGATCTCAATACAATGTTCTCCCCCTCTCTTGTGGAGATCTATTCGATGTAATCTTCTTTTGAGGTGTGTTTGTTGAGACCGATGAATTATGGGTTTATGATCAAGTTTATCTATGAACAATATTTGAATCTTCTCTGAATTCTTTTATGTATGATTGGTTATCTTTGCAAGTCTCTTCGAATTATCAGTTTGGTTTGGCCTACTAGATTGATCTTTCTTGCAATGGGAGAAGTGCTTAGCTTTGGGTTCAATCTTGCGGTGTCCTTTCCCAGTGAAAGTAGGGGCAGCAAGGCACGTATTGTATTGTTGCCATCGAGGATAACAAGATGGTTTTTTTTATCATATTGCATGAATTTATCCCTCTACATCATGTCATCTTGCTTAAGGCGTTACTCTGTTCTTATGAACTTACTAGCACATATGCCCGTGCGTTGCAACGGGAGATAAAATAGTATGCAGTTAAAGCCAGTCAGAATTATATGTGCAAGCAAAACCCTATGTGCACACGAAGAAAAGAAACGATTAGCTTCTCGGTTTCGCAGCGTGTGAAGGAATCAATCCGTTATTTTTCCATTCATTGATCGATGGTGTTTAAGAGTTTTGTTATGTCATCGTACGTCGGGGAAGACCCATGCCTATTTTCAAGCATATTTTTCGAATATTTTTTGAATTTGGAGCATTTTTGAAATGCTATTTTCTTTTTAGACATCTCAAACTATTTTGAAAAACTATTTTGAAGAGTGGCCTTGAGTTTCTCGCCCCTTTGCCTTAGGATTTGTTAATTCTCTTTCTCGATGGGACAGGGAAGGGATATAACTCAGTGGTAGAGTGCCACCTTGATGTGGTGGAAGTCATCAGTTCGAGCCTGATTATCCCTAAACCCAATGTGAGTTTTTTCTATTTTGACGAAATAAGTTCTAAAATAAAAATAAACGTGGAAGGGAAAAAATAGATAGGAAAGAGAATAAAAATAGAAGTAAAACACAGAAATAAAGAAAATTGGTCCAGCCCATTATTGGTTGTCCTGTGCGAAACTCCAACTAAAAATATGAAAATTATTTAAATTTGTGAACATTTTCTAAAAACAGGAACATGTGTTGAAAATTCAAAAAATAGAAAATGTGTATCTTTTTTAAAAGAACATTATTTTTTATTATGAAAATTTCACAAGAATAAGAATATTTTTCGAATTTGGAGCATTTTTTAAATGCTATTTGATTTTTAGACATCTCAAATTTTTTTGAAAAAATAATATTTTCTCAAAAAATGGGAAACTCTTTACAAGTGGGGAATATTTTTTAAAATAGTAACAAAATTTTTGAATTTTGAACATTAAAAAAAATTAATTCGGAACGTTTTTGAGGATTTTTAAATTTAAGAAATAAATTCTAAAAGGACAATAAACTTGGAAGAGAAAAAAGAGATACGAAGAATAAAAGTAGAAGTAAAACACAGAAAAAAGAAAAATTGGCCAGCTCAATATTGGTTGTCCTGTGGGAAAATCAACTATTTATCGCCCTATGCGGAAAATAGAATTTTCCCAAGTGCGTGGGCAGAAAAATACGTGGGTTGGCTTTGCTGGGCCATAGCGTGCGGCCCACGTACGAAAATTCTTTTTCTAGCTGACAAACATATATAAATTTAGTACCACCTCGGATATAGAAAACAAAATTATTTTTAGCGGTGAATGGATGAAAAAATTGGCGAAACACACCTTGCTTTATTAGTAGGTATAGAATACTCTAGATGCATGCTGGATAGCGGTCGATGTGTGGAGTAATAGTAGTAGATGCAGGCATGAGTCGGTCTACTTGCCTTGGACGTGATGCCTATATACATGATCATACCTAGATATTCTCATAACTATGCTCAATTCTGTCAATTGCTCAACAATAATTCGTTCACCCACCGTAAAATACCTATGCTCTTGAGAGAAGGCACTAGTGAAACGTATGGCCCCCGGGTCTATCTTCATCATATTAATCTTCCAACACTTAGTTATGTCCTTTGCTTTTTTACTTTGCTTTTATTTTACTTTGCATCTTTATCATAAAAATACCAAAACTATTATATTATCATATCTATCAGCTCTCACTCTCGTAAGTGACCGTGTAGGGATTGACAACCCCTTACCGCGTTTGTTGCGAGGATTTATTTGTTTTGTGTAGGTGCGAGGGACTCGCGTGTAGCCTCCTACTGGATTGATACCTTGGTTCTCAAAAACTGAGGGAAATACTTACGCTACTTTGCTGCACCACCCTTTCCTCTTCAAGGGAAAACCAACGCAAGTGCTCAAGAGGTAGTAAGAAGGATTTCTGGCGCCGTTGCTGGGGAGGTCTACGCAAAAGTCAACATACCAAGTACCCATCACATACCCTTATCTCCCGCATTACATTATTTTCCATTTGCCTCTCGTTATCCTCTCCCCCACTTCACCCTTTCCATTTTATTCACCCTTCTTCTGTTCGTCTTTTTGTTTGCTTTTATGTCTTACTTGGCTCGTTTGCTTGTTTGGTTGGAATAGTTGTTTATTTATTACTAAACAGAGAACCTAAGATCTATGGATCCTCATCCGCTTGCTAATCTTTTTAAGAGATCCAATTATGATGAACCAATTGCTAGTGAGTTTTGTGCACTAGATTATCTTTATGAAGTTTTGCTTGAAATTCTTGAATCTGAAAATTGTGATGAAGTACTTTATGGAGTGATTCACGATAGACTTTTGAATAAAAAGCAGGATTGCAATGATTTTACTATAAATTCTCTTGATGTCAATTGTGCTAATATCATGCAAAACCCTAAGCTTGGGGATGCTAGTTTTGCTATGTCAACTACTTGTTGCTATCATGATTGGGGTGATTCTTCATTTGATCTTGAAAATTTATTTAAGCCCCATGATGAATATGAGATTGATAATAGTGTTTGCAATATTATTGAAAGTGGGTTTGGAAGAGTGTCAACTTCAGATCCCACTATTTTGGAAGAGTGTCAACTTTGCATGCATGTGAATCGTGTTGAAAATATTTTATGTGATAGCTATTTTGTTGAATTTGCTTATGATCCCACATGTAATTATTATGAGAGAGGAAAATATGGTGGTAGAAATTTTCATGTTACTGAATTACCTCTCGTTATGTTGAGATTGCTATTGTTTCTTTCCGCTTCCTTGCATATGCTAGTTTTTGCTTACCTTGATAATTTGTTTGCCTATAAGATGCCTATGCATAGGAAGTATGTTAGACGTAGATGCATTTGTCACGTTTTTATGATGTTCTCTTTGTGCTTCAATTCTTGTCTTTCATGTGAGCATCATTGAAATATTATGCCTAGCTATAAGGCTTTAAAGAAAAGCGCTTGTTGGGAGACAACCCAATATTTTCCTTGCTGTTATTCAATAAATAATTTATCTAGCATCTGTTTTGGTTGTGTTTTTTGTGCTTAATTAGTGTTTGTGCCAAGTAGAATTGTTGGGAAGACTTGGGGAAAGTCTTGTTAATCTTGCTGTAAAATACAGAAACTTTAGCGCTCACGATAACTGCTGCCATTTTTATTTGGAAAGTGCTATTTAGTTAATTGTTTTTGAAGATGATTAATAGATAAATTCCTAACGTCCAGCAAGTTATTTTAGAATTTTTGGGGTTCCATATTTTGCGTTAGCTACAGATTACTACAGACTGTTCTGTTTTTGACAGATCCTGTTTTTCGTGTATTGTTTGCTTATTTTGATGAATCCATGGCTAGTAAAATAGTTTATAAACCATAGAGAAGTTGGAATACAGTAGGTTTAACACCAATATAAATAAAGAATGAGTTCATTACAGTACCTTGAAGTGGTCTTTTATTTTCTTTCGCTAACGGAGCTCACGAGATTTTCTTCTTTAAGTTTTGTGTTGTGAAGTTTTCAAGTTTTGGGTAAAGATTTGATGGATTATGGAACAAGGAGTGGTAAGAGCCTAATATTGGGGATGCCCATGGCACCCCCAAGATAATCTAAGGACACCTAAAATCCAAAGCTTGGGAATGCCCCGGAAGGCATCCCCTTTGTCTACTTCTATCGGTAACTTTACTTGGAGCTATATTTTTATTCACCACATGATATGTGTTTTTCTTGGAGCGTCTTGTATGATTAGATTCTTTATTTGTTAGTTTACCACAATAATATTTCCTGTAGACATATTTTGAGAGAGACACACATGATTTGGAAATTATTAGAATACTCTATGTGCTTCACTTATATCTTTTGAGTTATATAATTTTGCTCTAGTGCTTCACTTATACCTTTTCGAGCATGGTGATGGATTTGTTTTATAGAAACTATTGATCTCTCATGCCTCACTTAGATTATTTTGAGAGTCTTAAATAGCATGGTAATTTTCTTAAATAATCCTTATATGCTAGGTATACAAGATCAATAATAAAATTCTCTTATGAGTGTGTTGAATACTATGAGAAGTTTGATGCTTGCTAATTGTTTTGAGATATGGAGATGGTGATATTAGAGTCATGCTAGTTGAGTAGTTGTGAATTTGAGAAATACTTGTGTTAAATTTTGTGATTCCCGTAGCATGCACGTATGGTGAACCGTTATGTGATGAAGTTGGAGCATGATTTATTTATTGATTGTCTTCTTTATGAGTGGCGGTCGGGGACGAGCGATGGTCTTTTCCTACCAATCTATCCCCCTAGGAGCATGCGTGTAATACTTTGCTTTGATAACTTGTAGATTTTTGCAATAAGTATATGAGTTGTTTATGACTAATGTTGAGTCCATGGATCATACGCACTCTCACCCTTCCATCATTGGTAGCCTCTATAATACCGCGCACCTTTCGCCGGTATCATACACCCACCATATACCTTCCTCAAAACATCCACCATACCTACCTATCATGGCATTTCCATAGCCATTCCAAGATATATTGCCATGCAACTTTCCACCGTTCCGTTTATTATGACACGCTCCACCATTGTCATATTGCTTTGCATGATCATGTAGTTGACATCGTATTTGTGGCAAAGCCACCGTTCATAATTCTTTCATACATGTCACTCTTGATTCATTGCATATCCCGGTACACCACCGGAGGCATTCACATAGAGTCATATTTTGTTCTAAGTATCGTAATTCTTGAGTTGTAATAAGAAAATAAAAGTGTAATGATCATCATTATTAGAGCATTGTCCCAAGTGAGGAAATGATGATGGAGATTATGATTCCCCCGCAAGTCGGGATGAGACTCCAGACGAAAAAAAGAGGCCATAAAACAGAGAAAAGGCCCAAAAAATGAGAGAAAAGAGAGAAGGGACAATGCTACTAGCCTTTTACCACACTTGTGCTTCAAAGTAGCACCATGATCTTCATGATAGAGAGTCTCCTATGTCATCACCTTCATATACTAGTGGGGATTTTTCATTATAGAACTTGGCTTGTATATTCCAATGATGGGCTTCCTCAAAATGCCCTAGGTCTTCGTGGCGAGTTGGATGCACACACACTTAGTTTCTTTTTGAGCTTTCATATACTTATAGCTCTAGTGCATCCGTTGCATGGCAATCCCTACTCACTCACATTGATATCTATTGATGGGCATCTCCATATCCCGTTGATACGCCTAGTTGATGTGAGACTATCTTCTCCTTTTGTCTCCTCCACAACCACCATTCTATTCCACCTAAAGTGCTATATCCATGGCTCACGCTCATGTATTGCGTGAAGATTGAAAAAGTTTTGAGAATGTCAAAAGTATGAAACAATTGCTTGGCTTGTCATCAGGGTTGTGCATGATTGAAATACTTTGTGTGGTGAAGATAGAGCATAGCCAGACTATATGATTTTGTAGGGATAACTTTCTTTGGCCATGTTATTTTGAGAAGACATAATTGCTTAGTTAGTATGCTTGAAGTATTATTATTTTTATGTCAATATTAAACTTTTGTCTTGAATCTTTCGGATCTGAATATTCATGCCACAATTAATAAGAATTACATTGAAAATATGCCAAGTAGCATTCCACATCAAAAATTCTGTTTTTATCATTTACCTACTCAAGGACGAGCATGAATTACGCTTGGGGATGCTTGATACGTCTCCAACGTATCTATAATTTTAGATTGCTCCATGCTATATTATCTAATGTTTTGGACATTATTGGGCTTTATTATCCACTTTTATATTATTTTTGGGACTAACCTACTAACCGAAGGCCCAACCCAAAATTGTTGTTTTTGCCTATTTTAGGGTTTCGAAGAAAAGGAATATCAAACGGAGTCCAAACGGAATGAAACCTTCGGGAACGTGATTTTCTCACCGAACATGATCCAGGAGACTTGGACCCTACATCAAGCAACCAACAGGGAGGCCATGAGGTAGGGGGGTCGCGCCTACCCCCCAGGCGCGCCCTCCACCCTCGTGGCCCCCCTGTTGCTCCACCGACGTACTTCTTCCTTCTATATATACCTACGTACCCCCAAACGATCAGATACGGTGCCAAAACCATAATTCCACTGCCGTAACTTTCTGTATCCACGAGATCCCATCTTGGGGCCTGTTCCGGAGCTCCGCCAGAGGGGGCATCGATCACGGAGGGCTTCTAAATCAACACCATAGCCTCTCCGATGAAGTGTGAGTAGTTTACCCTAGACCTATGGGTCCATAGTTATTAACTAGATGGCTTCTTCTCTCTTTTTGGATCTCAATACAATGTTCGCCCCTCTCTTGTGGGGATCTATTTGATGTAATCTTCTTTTGCGGTGTGTTTGTTGAGACCGATGAATTGTGGATTTATGATCAAGTTTATCTATGAACAATATTTGAATCTTCTCTGAATTCTTTTATGTATGATTGGTTATCTTTGCAAGTCTCTTCAAATTATCAGTTTGGTTTGGCCTACTAGATTGATCTTTCTTGCAATGGGAGAAGTGCTTAGCTTTGAGTTCAATCTTGTGGTGTCCTTTCCCAGTGACAGTAGGGGCAGCAAGGCACGTATTGTATTTTTGCCATCGAGGATAACAAGATGTTTTTTTATCATATTGCGTGAATTTATCCCTCTACATCATGTCATCTTGCTTAAGGCGTTACTCTGTTCTAATGAACTTAATACTCTAGATGCATGCTGGATATCGGTCGATGTGTGGAGTAATAGTAGTAGATGCAGGCGGGAGTCGGTCTACTTGTCTTGGACGTGATGCCTATATACATGATCATACCTAGATATTCTCATAACTATGCTCAATTCTGTCCATTGCTCAACAGTAATTTGTTCAGCCACCGTAAAATACCTATGCACTTGAGAGAAGCCACAAGTGAAACCTATGGTCCCCGGGTCTATCTTCATCATATTAATCTTCCAACACTTAGTTATTTCCTTTGCTTTTTTACTTTGCTTTTATTTTACTTTGCATCTTTATCATAAAAATACCAAAATATTATCTTATCATATCTATCAGATCCCATTCTCTAAGTGCCCGTGTAGGGATTGACAACCCTTTATCGCATTGGTTGCGAGGATTTATTTGGGTTGTGTAGGTGCGAGGGACTCACGCGTAGCCTCCTACTGGATTGATACCTTGGTTCTCAACAACCGAGGGAAATACTTACGCTACTTTGCTGCACCACCCTTTCCTCTTCAAGGGAAAACCAATGCAAGTTCTCAAGAGGTAGCAATAGACAAGGTTGCTTCTTCGTGGACCCTTCGTAGGTGGAGCCCTCCGTGGACTCGCGCAACTGTTACCCTTCGTGGGTTGAAGTCTCCATCAACGTGGATGTATGATAGCACCACCTATCGGAACCACGCCAAAAATCTCCGTGTCTCTAATTGCGTTTGCACACTCCAAACTCCCGCCTTTACCTTCATATGCAATTGTTTTACTTTCCGCTGCTATACTCTTAGAATTGCACGTGTAGGTTGATTGCTTGACTTGTGCTAAGTTGCTAAATCTGCCTAGAACTAAAATTGGGAAAAGGCTAGATTTTTATTTGGTCAAGTAGTCTAATCACCTCTCTAGACATACTTTCGATCCTACAACTATACCTTGCTCTATCAAAAAGAATTATGTGAAAACTGCTTTGTGTGATTTAGGAGTTGCTGTTAGTGTTATGGCTTTATCTTTATATAAAAGACTTGACTTGAATAAACTCACACCTACTGAAATATCTTTGCAAATG
This sequence comes from Triticum dicoccoides, assembly GCF_002162155.2. Lineage (NCBI taxonomy): Eukaryota > Viridiplantae > Streptophyta > Magnoliopsida > Poales > Poaceae > Triticum > Triticum dicoccoides. Next base: position 148,784,760 of record NC_041388.1, read on the forward strand.
GCTGATAAATCAACTGCCATACCTATCGGTATCTGTGAAGATGTGCCCGTTGTTGTTGCTAATGTTACTATTTTGACTGACTTTGTTATACTTGAGATTCCCGAGGATGACAACATGTCGATTATCCTTGGTAGACCCTTCTTGAACACTGCAGGGACTTTTATTGATTGCAATAAAAGCAAGGTCACTTTTCATATTAATGGTAATGAGCATACGGTACACTTTTCAAAGAAACAATTCCAAGTGAATGGTATTAATGTTATTGAAAAATCTCCGACAATCACTATTAGAAGTTTTCAAATACCTCTACCAACTGTCAAAAAGAAACATGAAATGCTTATTGCTGGGGAAATGCAAATCCCCATTGAGGTAATTCAGTGATTTATGAAAGTTCTTCAGTTTCATACTAATCGAAGGTGGTTGTTAATAAGACTTGATCAACCTTGTTAATGAATCATTTTTGAACAGCATGAAGTTGATGAATTTAGTAAACACTACCTTCTGTCCCTACTTTTTATTCTCTATTTTTATTAGTTAAATAAAATAAAAGGCCATGTTCTCTCTGTTTTGTGAATTTCTCGTGCAATAAAAAATGAGCCAAAAATAAAAGTTCCTAGAATGCTCTGAAAATTTTATATGATTTTTTCCTGAATATTTAAGATTTTTTGGTGCAAAAATAACCAGAGGGGGGTGCACCAGGTGGGCACAACCCACCTGGGCGTGCCAGCACCCCCTAGCGCACCCTAGGAGGTTGTGGTCCCCACGTGGGCCCCCTCACTTATCTCTTTAGCACACATTGTCACCTACCTCCAGAAAAAAATCACTCTTGCTCTCTCTCCCGTGTTCTTGAGCTCAAACCCGCAGATTTCGATCTCTTTGCTTGAAGGTTCGTTTCCAAAACTGTTTCGGGGGATTGTTGCTTGGTATGTGACTCCACCATTTGTCCAATTAGTTTTTGTTTTAGTGGTTTATACTTTGAATAAATAGTTACTCTTGGTGCTGCTGTAGATGTGCTTGCATGTTCAATTCTTAGTGTTCTAAGTAGTTTGAATGCTTGCTATGGCCCTATGAGTAGTTGCTATTAGTTTTGTTGGAAAGATTTTGTGAACTAAAAATTCAGATTTTTGTTAATAGGAAAAATTGTACGCGAACATGAATATCTTCAGGAAATATGGCTCTAAGAAGAACTCCAAGGGTGTTATTGGGGAGTTTTCTGACAGTGATCTCCGCCCTCGGAGGTTGTCGGAGGTACGACCGTGCGAATGGCTGCACACCCCGTTCCTGCATGAGGATGGAATTCATGAGGAGTTCATCCAATATATTGCCAATGCCGGTCTCACCGACTTAATCGCAGGTGAATGTGACCAACACCAAATCCTCACAAATATGTTTGTTCAAAGCTTTACTTTCCTGCCTAGAAATAATCCCCTTGAAGTGAGCTTTAATTTATATGCTAAAAACCATGAGATACCACTTACTGAGTTTTCTGACATATGCATGATCCTGTCTGATGGGAGCTTGGCTGAGCCTAGACCGGCTAGATTTGAGGATTTTTATCGCACTCTGACTGTGGGCGACGAGAGAGGAGTGTCAGCCACTATAGCTGCTAGCATACACTTTCCTGTTGTTCATTATTTTGCTTTATTTGTTGCTAAATGCTTGCTTGCTAGAAAGAAAGTAGGTGCGCTCAGTGCACCAGACTTTGTTGTTTTACGTCGAGCACTAGAGGGCGACAAGACCTATAGCTTGGGAGCTCTTGTGGCTCGTCGCCTCCATCTTAATAAATCACATGGTGAAATACATGGTGGGATTTGTGCTACTCGTTTGGCGGCTCACTTTGAGGTTGAGATACGCCCTCATGATTTCCCTTTGACCAAAGTTTACCTAGACCGTGCAGCCATGGATCACCACCATTTTACTGATATCGAGTCCCCTCACATCCCTATTCCGTATAACCTTGTTTTTAGTGTGAGGACTCATGATGTTATTCCATTGCCTGCTCCTGCTTTTTTTGATTCTGTTGCCAGGGGCGGATATAGGATTATGCCTGCAGACATCATTGCCTATCGGAACGCTCAGGCTGCTGAGGAGGCAGCACACCAGGCACCTCCGCAATGGGATGAGTGGATGCCCGCTCCTCAGGATCCCTACTACCCTCCAGGCTACTGATCGACTACCAAGTTAGGCCAAAAGCCTAAACTTGGGGGAGTACGTGTTTCTCACCGACATTATATTCATGCTCACATATCATTCTATTTGTCGGTGCTCACACTTTTTCATTGTATCATCCATGCTTAGATTTATTTTTCTTGCTTTCTTCTTGTGCGTTTAAAAAACCCTTAGAAAAACTAAAAAAAATTAGTTGTAGTAATTTACTTTCTATGCATGCTTAGTAGTACTAAAAAGAAAATCTAAAAAGATTTCCTTGTTCTTCTTTTGCTTGTTGGGAGCTTTCCCGTGTAAATAGTTTTTCTCGTTTTTTTATTTGCTTGTTGAAGAAAACCAAAAACTCAAAAAGTATGTTAGTGTGTTTCTATGAATTTATTTTCTTTGTATTAGAGTTGTACCGAGGAGAAGACCACGATGAAAATGTTGAGTGGCTCTCATATGAATAACTGTTGAACTAATAAGAGCCCATTTTACCTTGTCTTCTCCTGTTGAATATTTTTTTTGCAGATTCCAGCTTAGTCCGTGGCACTCTTGCACTATTATTATTTTCATATCATTCGGTCGTGCAAGTGAAAAGCAATAATGACGATATTCGATGAGCTGGCCGTGGCAAAGAGAAACTGGTATGAATTCGACTTGTTCTGTCTGTGTAAATATGTTTAACCTAGTATCCAGGCTTCAGCCCATTATGATTAAACATGTTTGCAATGACAATTAGAGATTATAGTTTCTCATGCCATGCATAAGTAGCTGGGAGTGGATAATGATTTATCTTGGATATCAACATAGCGTTAAAATGATTGTGATGTAGTATGATGATATGGTATCCTCCTCTGAAAGTTCGAGTGGCTTGACTTGGTACATGTTCATGCATGTAGTTGAATCAAAACCAACATAGCCTCTATAATATTTATGTTCATGGTGATCATATCCTACTCATGCTAGTGTCCGATGTTACTTATGCACAATGTCTGGTTATGATCGTTGTTGCTCTCTAGCTGGCCGCTTCCCAATCTTAAATTGTTAGCCTTCGCCTGTACTAAGTGGGAATTCTGCTTGTACATCAAAAACCTTGAACCCAAAGTTATTCCAGATGATTCCACCATACCAACCTATATGCGGTATTACCATGTTGTCCTAAATAGATTTGCATGTGCCACCTCTAAAAACTTCTAAAAATTATCCTTTTCGTGTGCTTGGATCATTCATCGAATGACAGGAGGTGGTTGATATCTTCTATGCTAAGCATGTTATCCTCGGGTCGAGTGTTTATTCACTCGCCATCACATGAGGAAATGGGCGGTAATAGGGATGCCCAGTCCCAAAATGCAAAATACAAAAAGAGTTCATCTCTTAAATAATCAAACAAAAACTCCCAATGGAGTCAAAACCTTTACTTTCCGCTTGGGAACTGCCACTAGCGTGCTTAGCAGGGAAGATGTTGATAACTGATGGTCGTGGAGTGAATGAGAAGGGTGTAGGTCTCAAAATAATCATTTATCTCTGTTTTAAAAACTTGAGCTCTGGCACAAATCACTGATTCCCTCTGCGAAGGGACTTCTATTTACTTTTATGTTGTGTCGCCACCTTCTATAAACAAGCGGCAGAAACTGAGTAGAGCACAACTGGCATGATTAAATGCATTGTGTATAGCTAATGTTGGGTGCATCATGACTGGATCTTTTCTACCATGAATTACAATGTCTAGTCGCTGCTTGAACTTCGGAGGTGCTCTGCATTTATGTTTTGCGGTGTCAGAAAGGGCTAGCGAGATACCATTATTGACATATTATATCATGGTTGTTTTGACAATGTGTTGCTATTTGAGATAACTTATTATTGCTCGCTAGCCGATTATGTCATTGGTATGAATCATTATAATCTTTAAGATTTATTGTTGACATGGTTAGTTATAATGCTGGCTAAAAACCTGGGTGCTGTTTAAGCTTATTTATGCAAACAAGAGCAAAAGAGTTCGTAAAAGTTTTTCTTTCTCACTTTCAGTTTATCAACTGAATTGCTTGAGGACAAGAAAGGTTTAAGCTTGGGGGAGTTCATACGTCTCCAACGTATCTACTTTTTCTCATGATTTTCCTCTTGTTTTGCACTCTAATTTGCATGATTTGAATGAAACTAACCTCGGACTAACGTTGTTTTCAGCAGAACTACCATGGTGTTGTTTTTGTTCAGAAATAAAAGTTTTCAGAATGGAATGAAACTTTGCAAGGATTTTTTATACCAATAATAAGAATTTCTGGAGCCAAGACCCACCAGAGAGGGGCCCCTGGGTGGGCACAACCCACCAGGGCGCGCCCCCTCTCCTGGAGCGCCCACGTGAGTTGTACCCACCTGGTGGCCCAGCTGATGACCCCCCTGATACTATAAAATCACATTATTCCAGAAAAAAATTAGGGAAAAAGAATTATCGCGATCCACAAGATGGAGCCGCCGCCAAGCCCGATTCTTCCTCGGGAGGGCAGATCTGGAGTTTGTTTGGGGCTCCGGAGAGGGGGATCTTTGTTCTTCGTCATCACCAACCCTTCTCCATTGCCAATTCCATGATAGCCCCACCGGGAGTGAGTAATTCCTTCGTAGGCTCGCTGGTCGGTGAGGAGTTGGATGAGATTCATTATGTAATCAAGTTAGTTTTGTTAGGGCCTGATCCCTAGTATCAACTATGTTCTTAGATTGATGTTGCTATGACTTTGCCATGCTTAGTGCTTGTCACTTTGGGCCCAGGTGCCATCATTTCAGCTCTGAACTGTTTACGAATTCATCATTATATCCATGTTTTAGATCAGATCTTGCAATTTATAGTCACCTACTACGGTTATGATTTGGCAACCCCGGAGTGACGACAACCGGGCCCGCTCCCGGTGATGACCATAGTTTGAGGAGTTCACGTATTCACTATGTGTTAATGCTTTGTTCCAGTTCTCTATTAAAAGGAGGCCTTAATATCCCTTAGTTTCCAATATGGACCCCGCTGCCATGGGAGGGTAGGACAAAAGATGTCATGCAAGTTCTTTTAGTAAAGCACATATGACTATTTACGGAATACATGCCTACACTATATCGATGAACTAGAGCTAGTGCCGTATCACCCTAGGTTATAACTGTCACATGATGAATATCATCCAACAAGTCACCGATCCAATGCCTACGATTTTATCTTATATTGTTTCTGCTAAGTTACTACTGCTATCATCACTATTACTTTTGCTACAAAATTACTGCTATCACTGTTTACTGTTACCGTTGCTACAGTCACTACTATCAAAACTATCAAACTACTTTGCTACTGATCATATTGCTGCAGATAATTGATCTCCAGGTGTGGTTGAATTGACAACTCAACTGCTAATACCTTCAAATATTCTTTGGCTCCCCTTATGTCGAATCTATAAATTTGGGTTGAATACTCTACCCTCGAAAACTGTTGCGATCCCCTATACTTATGGGTTATCACGTCGCATCAAGCAGCAGCCAGGAGAGACCCTGCAAAAGTACACCCAGCGCTTCAACAGTGTTCGCCTCAAGATCCCCAAGGTGTTGGACAAGGCCATCATCTCTGCGTTCACTGATGGCGTCTGCGACGTCAAGATGAAGGAGGAGCTCGCCATACACGAGGACCTATGCATGGCCCTAGAGATGTTCAACATGGTGACCAAGTGTGCGAGAGCTGAGGAAGGACGCCTCTCCCTCCTCGAGCTCCCTAAAACTGATCCAGAGGACAAGAAAGCCAAGTCCAAGGACGTGAAGCGCAAGGGGGCAGCCGTGCTCGCGGTTGAGCTAGAGATGAAGCGCGGCTGCGATCACCCGGAGTCATCCAAGGGCAGCCGCCCGTTCCGCGACTTCCACACCGTGAACAACCACAAACACCAACGACTGTCAAGAGCTCAGGGCCATCCGCGACGGGCGCCTCAGTCGTCGCCCTGACCGCAATGATCAAGGAGACAACTGCAGAGGAGGCCGAAGTGGAGGACGCTGGGACGAACACAGCCCCTGCCAGGAGTGGCGCGATCAGCCACGTGAGGAACGCTGGCAGGGCCAGCCTCGCGAGGGCCCCTGGAGGGACCGGCCTCGTGAGGACCATCCTCAGGGCAACACTGGCCTCCCTCCGCTGCCACCACCACCAAGGAGGAATGACCACCACCACCAGGTCAAGGGGGCCGGGGGCTTCCAGGAGCCTCGTGCCATCGCCTGCATCCTGGGCGGCGCTCAAGCCCCTGCCTCTCATCGCATCTTCAGGCAGTTTTCCCATGAGGTGAACGCAACCCTTCCCAAGCTCGAGGCCACGCACCCTCTCAGGTGGTCCAAGTGTGCCATCACCTTCAGCTCGTCCGACCTGCTCAAGTGCGCGACAACTGCCGGCGCCCTCCCGATGCTTTGCTCACCCATCATCAGCAACGTCCTCGTCACCAAGACCCTCATCGATGGCGGTGCAGGGCTCAATGTTCTGTCCATCGAGACCTTCGACCGACTCCAGGAACTACAAAAAAAATACACTCCCGTGATGATACGTGTTTGTCATAGTAGGTCGTGTTTTTTTGTCATGCATGTACATCCATGACAAATTTATGACAAAATCAAGATAGTCATACCTGTGCTGTCGTAGAAGTGTTCCATGACATTACCAAAATTATCATCACGGAAGTGTCCACTTCCATGACGATAAATCACGTGTCACAGAAGTGCTTTCATCAAGGGTGACCGATACGTGGCATCCACCGTAATGGAACGTCGTTAAGCTATCGGGTCGGGTTTTGGATCCGATAACCCGTTAACAGCCCCGACCAATGAGAAATTTCCACGTGTAAAATTCTTATTGGCCGAACGAAACACGTGTCAGCTCGTCAGTGGGTCAGATAGGCGCCTATGATATGTCGACACGTGCCATGACCCACCACTGGCCCATTTAGCTTACAAAGCCGGCCCATTTGACTTGGTCAAAAGTTAACGGGTTGGCCCATGAAAAGCCTGTTAACGGTCTCTTCGCAAATAGCCCATTTTACGGCCCATTAACTCATGACCCGTTAGGCCCTAAAGGAAATCGGCCCAACAACATCATGTGGGCCGTTGAATATAACACCAGCCCATTTCACTTTCGGCCCATGTATGGCCCATGACGTCTTTCGTCCCATATGAGGCCTTCATATCTTTCGGCCCTTTACAGGCCCACGGTGACTCTAGCCCATAATGAACAGTAATTTTCTTTATACCCGTTAATGGCCCATCATTTACATGGGCCGTTTCCAGCCGGTGTTAGCTTTTGGCCTATTGACAGCCCATACGTTCTTGGGCTCCTTTTCGGCCCTCGATTACTTCCAGCCCGTTACTAGCCTGTTCCCCTAATCGGCCAAATTCGGCCCATGGCAAGAGTCGGCCCATCACTGGACTGTTGCCCAAATGGACCAAATTCGGCCCATGGCAAGAGCCGGCCCATTACTGGCATGTTACCCTAATGGGATAAATTCGGCCCATGGCAAGAGTCGGCCCGTTTCTGGCCTGTTAACCCGTTGCGCCGTTTCCAGCCCGTCCTATATTCTGGCCCATTAACGAACCGTTATGCCTGTGACAGAATTAAGCCTTTGCTGTCCTACGGCCTGTTACCATGCTTGGCCGATACCAATTACGCCCGATTACGGCCCATGTAGACCCATTTATCCGACGGCCCGAGGCCCACCGATTACAGCCCCATTTATCGACAGCCCATAGGAGACCCATGGATCCTACGACCCGTTATGGCCCATGGTAGTTGCGGCCACTAGCAAACCAGGGAAAAAGAAGACTAGGAAATAAATAAGGCCGAAACTAACGCTAGGCTATTAAGGCGATTGCACAGATTACTTCCACTCGGCATCAAAGATCGCCACCAGTGCAAATATAGGGAACACCCTACACTATACAAAAATGGCTTGCTATTTTCTTCAGCGGTGGCTGCACATTAAGAATAAATTTTGTATCGCACCAAAACAAATTACAACTATATAACAAAAGGAAGGTTGGCATAAAACTTAACAGTCTAGCAGATAAATGCACCACCAGAAGTTCAGAAGCTCCGTTCATTTGACCTGACTGTTACGTTTTCATGCTGTATTGTCCGATGGAGCACCATAACCCTCGCCTTCATTTCCCCTAGGCTCCTGAACAACATAGCAAATGTCTGATAGTCTGGTTTCAAAACCATGCATATCTTGACGACATTGAGCAATGTTTCTCCTTGTTTCACATAGGGTCTCTGTTAGGGAATGGACTTGTGTCTGGAGCGCAGATACAACATTGCTTTGAGCTTGCATATCTTGATCATGAGGCAGTTTGGACGATATTGCCTTAACAACCAACCCAGTATTATGCAGGAACGTGCTTTTGGCACTGTTAGTGGACAGGTACTAACCCACTGTAGAAAGAGCTGACATTGCGGTTATAGTTGCCTCGCCACCTTCAGAAGGTGGCGGTTCCACCATTTTTTCCATAGCTCGCTGAAAAGTTGAGGTTTTACATTAATAGTACCAGAACAGAAGATATTAAGGAGGCAGCAAAACCAAACAAAATAGCTTTGGTCTATATACAGAACTTATTCTGGTGAACCCATGTAAAATATTATTTGTATTTTATTGCAAAGTACATAATAAAACCAGGTTCCAAACATATGACCATGTTCCATCGCTAATGTATTGCCTATTTCTTCGGAGGGCTAAGGATAAAGAGACGAAGTTTATAATACAGTAAGCATAGTATGACATCATTCATATCACAAAACAACTGAGAACAGACAAACATGCAATTGTAACGTTGTGTGGGAAAGTCTAGCACGGAACTAGATTATGGGTCAAGATCAAAGGAACATCACTCCTCTCTTTTAAACCTTGTAAGGTGCAATGATACGCTAAGACAATTGTGTATAAAATTGAAAAGAGTAATAGACATTGGCTGCAAACCATGCAGTTCAAGGCACAAGTCAGAGTAAGTAGTAGTTAAAAGGCATGAGGATTAAGGACTTACAACAACGGCTTTGACTAGTGTAGTCATGCCCTTCTTCTTGCTGGTGTGACAGTCCTTGAAGATTTCCACAGCATTTGGTTCAGGTACTTTTTGGTCCTTGCGGGCTTTCCTCTGCATTTCGAACAAGTCAATATAGATGTGATAATATGGTACAGCGAAAAGAGTGAAACAACAACTAATTACAAGAGCCTCGCAGTGTGCAATATAGCTACGAGATCCTGTCGTCTGTTGGAATTCCACTTTTGTACGGTTGGCCTTGTTCTTTGAATAGTTCACCTACAAGAAGATATATTTGTATGGCACATGCATAAATAGGACTTCAACATGTGATCTGATCACATATATACAATGTACCTGATACTACAGATTAGACCAGTGTTTAACAAGGCCCCTCCAGTCTTCATCCGATATATTTTCCACTGGAGATGTTTGGGAAAGTTCACTGTTAGCCTTGCCTTCAAAGTGAGTTTTCCTCAAGTTATAACGTTATTGTCGCAGATTAGACTTGAAAACATGGGTGCAAGCTTGTCTGGTTGCATCATCTTGGCTATCCAACTTGAACCTCATCTGTTGAAAATTATGGGAGTCTCATTATCAGCAACCTACAAAGTATGGGACAGAGCAAGACGATATTACTAGTTTCCATACATAACCATACTATAGATAAATGGTCGAGGAAGGTGTTGAACTGGGTTTCGTCTTTGTCATTCCTGTACCGAATCCATGTTGGGAGGATACGTACATGACACCTAACGGCAACCGCTGCCTCTGATACTAACTTGGCTGACTCTGTAGCACCACGTGGCGTTTTTAAACCTGCCTCAAAACGGATCTCCATTCTTCCTCCTCTAGATTTAGTTAACCTATCGAGCATTATCCCTGATGTTTGTTTCCTCTTGCGCCTAGGTGCTAGTCCCAACGAACATAGGAAGTGTTAGTGTACATCAAACTGTGAGACTATATATAAATAAGAATGCAACTGTAACTTGACTCCAGCAACTACCTTCTTTATGTTGAAGCTCACAAGGTTCATCTGATATTGCCAACTCGTCTTGTGTCAAGAGTGCTTGGGGAGTAGTGTCAGGTGGCAAGGGAGCTTGGGAACATGCTGCTAGCTCAGTTGACGCACGAGTAAGTCGTGTAGTTGGTAGTACTGTGGTAGGTGTTGCAAGAACTAGGGCTGTCTCTGCTTGTTTGGTGGCAGCTATTTGTTTCTGTTGGCTTTTTTTGCAACTTTTGTAGCATGGGATGCCTTGTTTGTAGAATTTTCTGCTGGACTTTGACCTTCTATTGCACCATCAGTACCAGCAGAACCTGCAGGATTCATTCGCTTCTCATTCCCTGCCATTATGCGTGTCTTCCTCTTTCTCTGTGCCATGTTAAGTCAAGCCGACAAGAAAAATGAATAACAATTTAGTTCTTCAGAACAAATTGATGTGTGATGCAGACGAACTGAACTTTGATGTTAGACAACCACATGATAGGAGGATGTAATATGTATGAAAAACATGACGGAAGAGATAACCAGAACTATGATGTGTAAACTAAGAAGAAGACATTCACCAAATTAGAAGCAATGCAATGGAAGGTAGACACCATATGAAAGATGCTACAAATATCGCTCTGCCAAGTTAACAGTGTCTCATCATAAATGGCTTTTAAACAAATGTGAAGCAGTACGATAAATAAATCATATGCAAGATGCAAACAACATCACACTACCATGTTAGAGGTCTCTCATCATTAGTGCCAGTGCATATTCACAGCTTATGATGTGTAAACTAAGGAGAAGGCATTTCAACAAATTAGAAGCAATGAAAGCTAGACATTATATGAAAGATGCAATGAATATCACTCTACCAAGTTAAAACTGTCTCGTCATAAGTGCCATTGCAACAAATTAGTAGTACAAGCTAGAAAAGAATGTGAGATGTAACATATATCACACTCCGAAGTCAAACGTGTCTTATGATAAGTGATTGTTGCAGGTTACACAATAGTAGTAATTTGATGTAAGAACATGGTGTGATATGACATATATTGTATGTTCTAGAAACAGGAACACGTGTCTTATTCAAGTATAATGTGTAAAGTAAGCAGATGGAATTCAACAAAATTAGAAGCAATACAAGCTAGACATCACACATAACATGCAACCACATATAACAGTGCCAAGTTAGAGGGAGCACCGGTGATGCTGCACTAGGGGAGACGTGCTCATCATAAACACAGCTTTGTTGAGTGTCTATGCATGTGTTGTGTTGGAAATCATCTTGGGGGTGTGGAGGATTAGAAACTGTAGAGGCCCTCCATTCGGAAGGAGCACCTTTATCCGCTGCCTTGCTAACTTCCTTCCGCTTTATTGATTTTGAATTGCCAAGTAAAACCGACAAGAAAAAGCAATAAAATTCTCTCTTCAGAACTCATTCATGCATGATACTGACAATCACTACTTTGATGTAAGGAAAACACATGATACCAGGATGGAATATGTACGAAAAATAGGACGGCATGGCATGTTTACAACTGTTTGTGTAAACTAAGCAGAAACCATTTCAGCAAATAAGAAGCAATGCAAGCTAGACACCACATGAAAGATGCAGCCAATATGACTCGCCAAGTTAAAAGCGTCCCATCATAAATGGAATTTCAACAAATTAGAAGCAGCGCATGCTATAAATCATATGAAAAATGCAACTAAGATCGCACTGCATATACTAAAGGTGTCTCGTCATGTTGATTGATGCGGGATACAAAAAAACAATAGTTTTATGTAAGGACATGCTTAATAGACATATGTACTATGTACTAAATACAGGAAGGCATGTCACATTAACAGGTATAATGTATAAGCTAACCAGACTAGCACATGCAGTTTAACCAGATTGGAAGAATTACAATCTAGACACCATATGCAACATGCAACCACATATCACGCTGCCAAGTTAGAGCAAGCACCTGCGATGCTAGTGTAGGAGAAATGCTGTAATCAACTACAGAGCTATGTTCACTATCTTCATCTAGCATTTCTGTTTCTTGAGAATCATGTCGGGAGGCTGACGCCGCATTCTTTAAATGAGTAGTAGTCCCCTTGCCTGCCTGCCTCGTCATAAGTGATTGATGAGGGATACACAAGAACATTAGTTTGATGTAAGAACATGGTTAATACACAGATGTACTAGTATGTACCAAAAATAGAAAGGCATGTCATATTCAAAGGTATAATGTGTAAGCTAAGAAGATGCAGTTTAACCAAATTGGAAGCAATACAAGCTAGACATCCGGCTGGAGTGGTGAGCATGATCATCTAGGACCTGAGAGCCTGGTGGGAGGCGGGCTGCTTCGCCACCATCACAGCTTTTTAGTTGGCTTCCAGGTGATGCCTATCTTTGCTGGGCTTGTCACTGGCTCGGCCAGTGCCCTGACTAGCTATTTGTCTTCTGGTGCTCATGGGATGGTGGTTCATGTAAAAAAATATCTTTCCTTATCTTACCGACTTCGGCCTTTTGAATACAAGCTAGACACCATATGGAACATGCAACCACATATGACACCGCGAAGTTAAAGCAAGCACCTTGGATGGTGGTTCATTGCGAGCGAGGTCATCAACTCCAGAGCTACGTTTACCGTCTCCATCTGCTGACATTGCACCCTTTATAGCGCTGTAACGTGTCTTGCCTACCCGCATACGAATCTAGAGCGACTTCTCTCTTTTATTTTTGGCTTCTCTCATGGCAGCGGAGTCTGAAATACCCTTGCATAAAAACACAATAGTGAGAGTAAGGGTGAAGTGTGTGCAGAACTAGTGCACTGTAAAAGTAGCAGATAGCGGGTGGCTAAAAAATAAATGACAGGAGACATATGATAGCTCTACAACATTGCATGGCAAACAAAATTAGATTCTACTCCGTATGATTTTTTAATATATGAGCACAGGAAATGCAGGTACTCCTCCAGCACACCACCACATGTGGTCATATTTAAGATAGCAGTCGACTGAAAATAAATAGGTCAGTCGATTTTTTAAATGAACCGTCCGATCTATAAGGAACGGGCATGTAACGCCCCATATGTAACTTGCCATATTTGTATTCCAACTCTTGCCATTTTCGGCACTAAGTTATGGTATTTCCTCGTTGTTGGGTTTTTGTTTTCCTGTTGCTTTTTTCTTTGTCATGTATCTCATATCATGTCATCATGTGCACCGCATTTGCATACGTGTTCGTCTCATGCATCCGAACATTTTCGCCGTTGTCCGTTTTGCATTCTGGTGCTCCTATGTCCTTCGGTGTCCCCTTTTACCTCTTTTCGTGTGCGGGTGTTAAACATTCTCAGATTAGACCGAGACTTGCCAAGCGGCCTTGGTATACTACCGGTAGACCGCCTGTCAAGTTTCGTGCCATTTGGACTTCGTTTGATACTCCAACAGTTAACCGAGGAACCAAAAAGGCCTCGTGTGTGTTGCAGCCCAACACCTCTCCAAAGTGGCCCAAGACCCACCTAAACCCCCTCCATCATGTCGGTCGTATGATCACGATCGCGTGGCTGAAAACTGTGCTCAATTTGGAGCCTCCTAGCTCCTCCTATGTATAAAAAGGCATCTCCCCGAAAAATCTCGGGTCATTTCAACCCTAAACCTAGTCTCCATCCACCTCCAGCCGCCGGACGTGTCCGATCGGGCCGGACACGTCCGCCCGCTCCTCCCGTCCAACCACCGCTCGCCACATGGCGTTGCTGAGCCCCACATCGACGCCGGCCCGCCGAGCCCAGGGCGGGCCCTCCCTGG
>NC_041388.1:148799005-148867060 GCF_002162155.2 Triticum dicoccoides
CCACCCTCGCCGGCGAGCGCCGCCTCCGCCGTCATCAGCCGCTGCGTGCCGCCCGGTCACCGCCTCCGCTGTTGCCAACCGCGACGTCGCGCCCGTCCTCCGTCCGCTCCGGCGAGCCCGTGGCCGGATCCGCCCCGCCATGGCTCCCCGTCCAGCTCCAGCCGCCGTCGCCCCGTCTCCGGCGAGATCTTCCCCGACCATTCTCGTGCAGCGTGTCGCCCGATCCGGATATGAGATTAGGGTTGACTTTTGCCCTAAGTTTTCATATTTTTAGCATATTTCATCATGCCATAACTTTGCATCCGTGGCTCCGTTTTGGGCGTGTAGCATGTCAAATTGTTCATCTTGATGTGTAATTCATTTCATCCCATTGCACCATGTTCTTTTGAGTTCATCTTAATGCCCTAAATGTTGTTGCAAGAGTGCTATGTAATGTTAGTTTCAGATTCTTAACACATATTGGACATTTGTCATTTTTGCCATGTTTAATGTGTGCCTCCTATGAACTTGAGCCCTACATATGTTTTGAAGTATGCCATGCCATCTTTACAGGGGTGTATGCCATGAATTTTTGTGATCTTTGTGGTGACTAGCACAAGCATGCAAAGTAGCTCTCGTGATATTGCTGATTTCAGGGACTTAGAAATCTCTGTCTTTTCCCTGTTAATGTTTTTATGCCATGTGTTCATGTTGCTACAGAGTGATCCATGCCTCTTTTGAGCATATTCAGTAAGGATGATTTTGAGATATTGTTGTGCTCTATCCATCCATGTCTTTGTTTGCAATTATGGAGCACCCTAGCATGACTCAATCTTGCTCTACTTTTGCTATAAAATGTTCCTGGCAGATTGTTTACATGTTAAGCAATTTTGCCGAGGTTGTTGTAGTTTATCCATGCATGCTATGAGGTTATTCTTGGCATGTTTAGCTTCTATGCCATGTCTTCTTGCTGGGTGTGTGCTTAGTTTGTCATGCAATGCCTTGTGGTGAGTGCATCGAGCTCGTAAACATGCCTACGTAAATATGTTTTGCCATGGTCCAGTTTTCTGCTAATTCTGAATCTGTTAACGAAACTTGGTATGTTCACATGGTTGCCATTGTATTTTCTGATCCCTTTTGGCTTATGGTCAGTAAGGGACTTTTGTTGTATGATTCGAGTAGCTTCATGTCATGCCTTGATTTGCCATGATATGTTCCTGTAGCATGTTGTTATCGTGCTCTAAACATTGCTTCCTGATGTTAAATTCCTGACATGTTATTTTAACTAAGTCTGTGAACCTGTTATCTTTTGCACTTTTGCCATGCTTGTTTGAACCTGATATTGTGTGATTTAGCCGTAGCTCCGTGTTCATATTTTGTCAAGCATCTTGAGTGGATCACTGCCATGTGCTTTGTTGTTATGTTAGAGTGTAGTAGCTTGTTGTTCTTGATGTATTCAGATGGCCTCGTGCTGTTAATCGCAGCTTTCTGCCATTATTGTTTTGCTTGCCATTTGCAAACCGTGCATCCAATTCCGGTGATCTTTATATCGATTTCGACCGAAATCAACTCATCTTTCCAGTGGAACTCTTGGTTTTCCAAATTGAGGCCTGGTTCAATCTTTCCTTTCCGAAGCATGCATATGCATCGCATATCACATCCCGCATATCATGCCATGTTTTGCATCATGTTGCTTGCGCATTGCACCGTGGTTGATTGTGGTCCCCTTTGTTTGTGTTATTGCTTTGGGTAGAGCCGGGAGACGAGTACATGATCAAGGAACCCGTTGAGAACGTTTACGAGGATCAAGCTTACGCCAACTCAGAGAACTTTGCAGGCAAGATGATCATACCCTCGAAATCACTTCTATCTTTGCTTGCTAGATGCTCGCTCTTTTGCTATGCCTATGCTACGATACCTACCACTTGCTTATCATGCCTCCAATATTTCCATGTCAAACCTCTAACCCACCTTGTCCTAGCAAACCGTTGTTTGGCTATGTTACCGCTTTGCTCAGCCCCTCTTATAGCGTTGCTAGTTGCAGGTGAAGATTGGAGTTTGTTCCTTGTTGGAACATGTTTTATTGTTGGGATATCATTATTATATCTTGTCTATTTTAATGCATCTATTCACTTGGTAAAGGATGGAAGGCTCGGCCTTATGCCTGGTGTTTTGTTCCACTCTTGCCGCCCTAGTTTCCGTCATACCGGTGTTATGTTCCTTGATTTTGCGTTCCTTACACGGTTGGGTTATAATGGGAACCCCTTGATAGTTCGCCTTTAATAAAACTCCTCCAGCAAGGCCTGACATTGGTTTTACCATTTGCCACCTAGCCTCTTTTCCCTTGGGTTCCGTGGACTCAAGGGTCATCTTTATTTTAAACCCCCTGGGCCAGTGCTCCTCTGAGTGTTGGTCCATACTGAGCTGCCTGCGGGGCCACCTCGGTGAAACTTGGGGGTTCATTTTACTCGTAGCTAGTCTCATCCATTGTGCCCTGAGAACGAGATACGTGCAGCTCCTATCGGGATTTGTCGGCACATTCGGGTGGCTTTGCTAGTTTAGTTTTACCATTGTCGAGATGTCTTGTAACCGGGATTCCGAGTCTGGTCGGGTTGTCCTGGGAGAAGGAATATCCTTCATTGACCGTGAGAGCTTGTGATGGGCTAAGTTGGGACACCCCTGTAGGGATTTGAACTTTCGAAAGCCGTGCCCGTGGTTATGGGAAGATGGGAATTTGTTAATGTCCGGTTGTAGAAAACCTGAATCTTAACTTAATTAAAATGTATCAACAGAGAGTGTGGCCGTGATGGTCTCTTTTTGGCAGAGTCCGGGAAGAGAACACGGTCTCGTGTTATACTTGAACGTAGGTTGTTCTAGGATCACTTCTTGATCATAGTTTCTCGACTGTGCCTTTGCCTTCTCTTCTCGCTCTCATTTGCGTATGTTAGCCACCATATCTGCCAGTGCTTGCTGCAGCTCCACCTCATACCTTTTACCATAGCTATAAGCTTAAATAGTCTTGATCGCGAGGGTGTGAGATTGCTGAGTCCCCGTGACTCACAGATTACTTTCAAAACCAGATGCAGGGACCGATGATACCGTTCCAGGAGATACGACTGAGCTCAAGTGGGAGTTCGATGAGGACTCAGGACGATACTACATTTCTTTTCCTGACAATCAGTAGCGGAGCCCAGTTGGGGCGATCGGGAACTTTAAGCTTTTGGGGTTGTCTTTATTTTGGTTCCGTAGTCGGAACATGATTGTATCTAGATGATTGTAATGATATATTTATGCTATTTGTGTGACATGGCGATTGTAAGCCAACTATGTACCTCTTTCCTTATTCAGTACATGGGATGTGTAAAGACTACCCCACTTGCGACATTGCTTCCAATGCGGTTATGCCTCTAAGTCGTGCTCCGATACGTGGGAGATATAGCAGCATCGTGGGCGTTACAGGGCAGATGGCCTTCGTCTACCTCCCTCCAGTCACTGTTGACGATCTTTCTTGAACCGCCAGCGACCACTGGCCCAAACCCCTGCCTCCTCCGCCCCGCCCTCCCATCGACCTCACACCACCGCCGTGCTTGGCAGCGCCCCCAGGCCATCCCTTTAATCCCGGCCGACCTCCAGATCAGGCGCCAATAGCTCTAGGCCACACACGCCCCTAAGATAAACACCAATGCGCCGCTTCCCCGGTGTAATAGGCGTACTAGCGCCTGTTACACCGGGGAATGCTTCCGTTATTTGGGAAACAACTGGACAGAAATTGAAATTCAGGGGGGCGATAGACCTCTAGCTAATGTGAAATAGTATATGAGGAGAAACCTTGTGCATCGCGAGTTACTAGGAACATCTAGTATCAAGAGGAAGCGGTCAACTAGTGTCTTCTGTGGGATGAATACCGTGCAAGCAGAGATGTAAGATTTGCACGAATAAGGGAAGAGGAGTACCTTTTCCGGTTGCCAGTGTGCTCACCACCACATGTCGCGCTGATCTTCTTATTTTTAACGGGGAAACCGATGTTCTGGAGAGTGCAGGCTTGGACGAACCCATGGCCAAATTGTTGACTGTGTTGCCGTGGCCGTATGTCGGTGGAGGGGAAGCAGATCTGAGGCGGTGAAGGACGGCGTAGCAGGAACATCTTCGGTGCGGTGGAGGTTGGCAAAGTTGGAGCGGCAGCGGTGAGGCGCAGGACGACATGGTTGAACTGGCTCAGGTACGGACGGCTCGGCCTCGGCTTCAACTACTAGCCGTGGAGGGCGTTGCGGTTGAGGTTGCGGTGGACGACGATGTCGGGGTATCGGCTCCGACGTGATGGAGAAGGGCGGCGATTGATGGGTGGGATGGGGTGGCGGACGCAGGACGCCGGGGTTTCGCGGCTGGTGGAGAGGTAGTTTTGGCGCCCATGGAGTACGAATGGGGAATCGAACGAGTGGGGGGGGAACCATGTTTCGGTCTGGGACGCGCTTGTTTTTGGCTTTTTTGAACAGAAGATGGGACGCTCTTGTTTGAAATTTGGGGAAAGTACAAACTTTGCACCCCCTCTTAAATTTCGGACCTACTGCGGGTCGGGGGTAGGATGGTAATCCTAGGTGTCCCAAATAGTGGGCGGGAGCGATTTCGGCCGCGCACATGTGTGCTTATTCGGCCATTGTGTATGAATATTTTTTTGGAGGCAGTTGCGTGGCGTCTAGATGAAGCTACAAACCTACCCCGGTTTAGACCTTCGGACGTCGGGCCGGTAGGTTTCACGGGTCGAAGTTATTAGAAAAGTAATTTCCTTGTACTACCAAACATTGGTCTCACGCGGTTCCGAGCGAGTAGAGGCTCTTTTGGCGCTTCGTTCGAAATTTTGAAACACGAGCATTCACGTTTAGAGTACTCTTGAACTATGAGGATTGACCTAAATAGACAACGTTATATTTGACCTTGTATGTTTGAAAACCTCATTAAATTATCTGCTTCTTTTTGAAATTTTGACACATGAAAATCCTATAACTACAATTATTTTGGAATGGAGGAGCTAAATTTGAATCTATTTTGTACACGACTACATATGCTATTATGTACAAAATCAGAGCAAAGATTGGTGCCCCCATAATTTAGGTATGGTTTACAAATGCCATGATATCAAATTCAAATAATTGAATGGACTTCATGTTGAATTCGATTTTTTAAAACCACCTTAAGTTGAATTCAAGTGTATGATAGTTCATAGGTAGCTATTTATAATGTCCATTGTGTAACTTTTGTATGTATAATGTGCTTTACACACAACATGAACTATACTCACGTTTATATTTGATTGCTAAAGCGATGCATTATCTGGAGTTCAGAATACTAACTATGTGGATCAATTGTGTCGAATAATAACATAGACATGCTCAAATTCGATAGAATCTAGATGTCTGATGGATCAATGACCGCTCCTTACGCGAATTGCAAATATCATTATCCCATCCTAATATTTGGATACAATTTATATCTTTAATCAATGTGTAGAGCAGTCTTTTACGTGTAGTTTCACTCTCCATCGGTGGCCTCTCACACATGCTCACACACTCTCTCCCGAGGTGTCTTTCTCGCACACATGCTCTAGATATAACCTTCCCTCCCTCTCGTAACCATTTACAACTGTTTCCACTAACCTTTATCACAAGCACCCTTCCTCTCGCAAACATACACACGCACAATCCTCATCGACCCTTTCTATATACATGGACCTGCCTACGTGTCTCATGTACGCACATTATCTTTACGCCTGTCTCTCACGCATTGTCTCACACCTCTCTTCCTAATTGACGAGTATGATTCTAGCAGAGCATTCTGTAGGATGCCCCCTAAAGTTAGGTTGGATGAATAGTAATATTAGAGATAAAGGGGTTACCTTAGTCCGAGAACCTAGGGTTACAAATCCTAGCCGGCTTTGTCAATGGACACAGAGTCCTTCAAAATTCTGCTATCTTTGTCTTGTACGACTAGTCATCCATGGGTCTTCCTAAATGCGTCACGGGCCGACCAATGTGGCGCAGGACGGAACTGAACGAAGGGCCTCACCTCGACCCACCGGACCTCACGCGGTGACACACCCTCTGCCCCACGTCTCATTATCTTCTCACACCCACACATACCAACACAAACACCACACACACAGAAAGTTTCTCCTGGTGCCTCTATTCCCTCCCCCTTGCATATACACACTCATGGGAATGGAATCTCTTGTCATGACGTCATATTCGTCTCTCTCTCTCTAGACCACTCTCATTTCTCGAGCTATCTCTCCCACGCCCCTCGTCGGCCCCTCTATCCATGCCTCTCTCGAATACGTAATACACACACATACCTCTCTAGGCCCCGCCAAATGCATCAACTACACATTCACACATGTTACATCACGTACCCCATTGATCTAAAAAGCCCTCTCTTCACGTTTATTTCGCATACAACATTCCTTTTGAATAAAGTGTGGCCAAAAAATTATTTTAGAGTTTCTACATATATACAACATTACAAAGTTATATGGAGGAGTACGAACGCTAATTTGCATTGCATGGTGCCGACAATGATATTTATTCCGCACTGTGAATTTGTATATTTTTATACTATATACAAAGTTAGTCATAATAAAGAGAAACAAAGAGCATCTCTCTCTCTCCATCGCATACCCCCCTGTACACCCCTTTCACGTATGCACACAAAACTATCTCCAGGTCCTCTAAAAGTAAGGCCCCAGAAAATTCACGCATGTTTCATCTTTCTCTCGCGGTATATGCAATGACGATCATTGTATTTGAAGCGAAAGCACGATACGTACATAGGACTTCAGAATCCACTCATTACGGTCACTGAGGGAGTCCTGGATTAGGGGGTGTACGGATGGCCGGACTATACCTTCAGCCGGACTCCTGGACTATGAAGATACAAGATTGAAGACTCCGTCCCGTGCCCGGAAGGGACTTTCCTTGGCGTGGAAGGCAAGCTTGGCGATACGGATATGCAGATCTCCTACCATTGTAACCGACTCTATGTAACCCTAACCCTATCCGATGTCTATATAAACCGGAGGCTTTTAGTCCATAGGACAACATATACATCAACAATCATACCATAGGCTAGCTTCTAGGGTTTAGCCTCTTCGATCTCATGGTAGATCTACTCTTATACTACCCATATCATCAATATTAATCAAGCAGGATGTAGGGTTTTACCTCCATCGAGAGGGCCCGAACCTGGGTAAAACTTCGTGTCCCTTGCCTCCTGTTACCATCCATCCTAGACACACAGTTCGGGACCCCCTACCCGAGATCCGCCGGTTTTGACACCGACATTGGTGCTTTCATTGAGAGTTCCTCTGTGTCATCGCTGTCAGGCTCGATGGCTCCTACGATCATCAATAGCGATGCAGTCCAGGGTGAGACCTTCCTCCCCGGATAGATCTTTGTCTTCGGCGGCTTCGCACTGCGGGCCAATTCACTTGGCTGTCTGGAGCAGATCGAGAGCTATGCCCCTGGCCGTCAGGTCAGATTTGGAAGTTTAAACTACACGACTGACATCCACGTGGACTTGATCTTTGACGGATTCGAGCCACTGCCGAGCGCGCCGCACTGTCACGACCAGCATGATCTAGCTCTGCCACCGATCAGTGCCCTGGAGGCCGCACCCGCATCAGCTTCGACCCTTAATTCGGAGCCAACTGCGCCGATCGAGGATGGGCGGTTGGACGCCATCTCGGGGGCTGCGATCCCAACGGCGATTGAGCCGAACACCAGCCCCGCACTCTGCGAAACTCGTGACTCCAAGGAGCCGGACTCCTCTCCGGACTCCGAACCCTCCGCGCCCCTGCCGATCGAATCCGATTGGGCGCCGATCATGGAGTTTACCGCCGCGGACATCTTTCAGCACTCGCCTTTCGGCGATATTCTGAAGACACAGAAGTCTCTCTCTTTATCAGGAGAGCCCTGGCCGGACTACAATCAGCAAGGTTGGGGTACGGACGATGAAGAAATTCAAAGCCCACCCACCAGCCACTTTGTAGCCACTGTCGACGACTTAACCGACATGCTCAACTTCGACTCCGAAGACATCGACGGTATGGACGCCGATGAAGGAGATGATGAAGAACCAGTGCCTACTAGGCCCTGGAAAGCCACCTCGTCATATTACATATACATGGTGGACACCCCAAAAGAAGGAGATGGCCATGGAATAGAGGAGGATGACCCCTCCAAGAAACAGCCTAAGCGCCGGCGTCAGCGGCGTCGCTCAAAATCCTGCCAAAACAAATACGGTGATTCCAGCACGGGAGATAATAACACTCCAGAAAGTGCCGACGAAAATCTCCTCCAGCAAGATTTAGCACAGAAGGATGGAGAAACCAGCCCTCATGAGAGAGCGGTAGATAGAGAGGTCGAGGATGATAATTATATGCCTCCCTCCGAAGACGAGGCAAGCCTCGACGACGACGGATTCGTCGTGCCAGAGGATCCCGTCGAGCAAGAGCGTTTTCAACGCAGGCTTATGGCCACGGCAAGAAGCCTCAAGAAAAAATAGGAACAGCTTAGAGCTGATCAAGATTTGCTAGTAGACAGATGGACTGAAGTCCTTGCGGCTGAAGAGCATAAACTCGAACGCCCCTCCAAGAGCTACCCAAAGCGCAGGTTGCTACCCCGATTAGAGGAGGAAGCACTTGATGCGGCCGACCGGCCACCTCGTGGCCGCGACAGAGAGGCCTCTCGGCCCTCCACTCAAGCCGCACCCCGTACAAAGGCACGAGAATATGCGCTGGACTTGCGAGATATGTTGGAGGACAAGGCAAGGCAAACAAGATCGATCTACGGATCGCGGGTCCGCCCCACGGCGCGAGACGGTAACCGTCACGCCGGCCACAAATTCGGTAGGGCCGAACACAGTAGACAAAGCTCATTGGAGCTACGTCATGATATAGCCCAGTACAGAGGCGCCGCACACTCACTATGCTTCACAGAAGAAATAATGGACCATCAAATCCCCGAGGGTTTCAAACCCGTAAACATCGAATCATATGATGGCACAACAGATCCTGCGGTATGGATCGAGGATTATCTCCTTCATATCCACATGGCCCGCGGCGATGATTTCCACGCCATCAAATACCTCCCACTCAAGCTTAAAGGACCAGCTCATCATTGGCTTAACAGCTTGCCAACAGGGTCAATCAGTTGTTGGGAGGACCTGGAAGTCGCATTCCTCGACAATTTCCAGGGCACTTATGTGCGACTCCCAGACGCCGATGACCTAAGTCACATAATTTAGCAGCCAGAGGAATCGGCCAGGTAATTCTGGACACGGTTCCTAACAAAGAAAAATCAAATAGTCAACTGTCCAGACGCTGAGGCCCTAGCAGCCTTCAAGCACAATATCCGTGACGAGTGGCTGGCCCGACACCTTGGACAGGAAAAGCCAAAATCTATGGCAGCACTCACGACACTCATGACCCGCTTTTGCACGGGAGAAGACAACTGGCTTGCTCGTAGCAACAATATGACCAAGAACCCTGGTAATTCGGACACCAGGGACAGTAGTGGCAGGTCGCGTTGCAACAAGCAGAAGCGCCACATTAACGGCGACAATGCTGAGGATACGACAGTTAATGCCGGATTCAGAGGCTCTAAATCCGGTCAGCAGAAAAAGCCATTCAAAAGGAATCCTAGGGGCCCGTCCAGTTTGGACCGAATACTCGACCGCTTGTGCCAGATACATGGCACCCCCAAAAAGCCGGCCAATCACACCAACAGGGATTGTTGGGTGTTCAAGCAGGCAGGCAAGTTAAACGTCGAAAATGAAGACAAGGGGCTGCATAGCGATGACGATGAGGATCCCCGGCCGCCGAACAACAGTGGATAGAAGGGTTTTCCCCCACAAGTGCGGACGGTGAACATGATATACGCAGACCACGTCCCCAAAAGGGAGCGGAAGCGCGCGTTAAGGGACGTATACGCGGTAGAGCCAGTCGCCCCAAAGTTCAACCCATGGTCCTCCTGCCCGATCACCTTTGATCGAAGGGACCATCCCACTAGCATCCGTCATGGCGGATTCGCCGCATTGGTTCTAGACCCAATTATTAACGGATTTCATCTCACTAGAGTCCTTATGGACGGCGGCAGCAGCCTGAACCTGCTTTACCAGGATACAGTGCGGAAAATGGGCATAGATCCCTCGAGGATTAAGCCCACCAAAACGACCTTTAAAGGCGTAATACCAGGTGTAGAGGCCAACTGTACAGGCTCAGTCACACTTGAAGTGGTCTTTGGATCTCCGGATAATTTCTGAAGCGAGGAGTTAATCTTCGACATAGTCCCGTTCCGCAGTGGTTATCACACACTGCTCGGGCGAACCGCATTCCCCAAGTTCAATGCGGTACCGCACTACGCATACCTTAAGCTCAAGATGCCAGGCCCTCGAGGGTAATTACGGTCAATGGAAACACCGAACGCTCCCTCCGAACTGAGGAGCACACAGCGGCCCTTGCAGCGAAAGTACAAAGCAGCCTCTCCAGGCAATTCTCTAGTCTGGCCACTAAACGACCGGACACCGTCAAGCGCACCCGGAGTAACCTACAACAAGACCGCCTGGCACGATCCGAGCAGGCGTAGCAATGCGGCCCCAACCCCAACCCTCGCAAAAAGGCGATGCTAGTACTTCGCGTACATAACTACGCTCTAGAGATACCATGGGTACAGGGGGAGGGGCACCATCACGGCACGCCCGAAACACGGCTTAAACCGCACCAGGGGCTGCCGATTTTTTAATTTTCTCTTACTTTCAGGACTCCACTATTCGGAAGGCCTGTTTGGCAGCTCAATTACCGCACAAACGATGCAAGAACCAGGGAAGCAGACAAGCCACGCCGCATTACGGAACTCCCAGGTGGTCTCTATCATGAGCAGTATACCCGTTTCGCATACTATTCCGCAGCTTGCCCCTGGAACGGACATGTTACATTGTCCAACCTTTTGCTTATCGCATTATTTGTATCGTTCTACTTTGATCGCAGCCCTTTTTAATAAACAATGCATAGCTTTCGTCTATTTTTGCATTATCTTTTTTCTTTATATGTTCCTTAACGACATGTTGCACCCGTACACGTTGGTACGGCCAAAATACGCCAGGGGCTTTAGTACCCCTCAATATGGTGTGAGAAGTCCGAACACTTTAACAAGTGCGGCACCCCGAACTTATAGCATTATATGCATCGGCTTCGAATCATGTCTTGGGTCAATAGTTGGGTTTGCCTGGCTCCTATGTTTTGGTGCCTTACGTTCCGCTATATCGGCTAAGGTAGCACTAGGAGAACCACTGCGATTGTGCCCCAGTTGAGCTGGGTCGAGCACCTCAGTGGAGAAAGTTAAAACTGACTCTCATGATGAAGCGAGAGTTGGTCGCTGTTCGAGAGGTTTTTCGAGTCCCTAAAGACTTATGCCGCTTAGGGCGAGGAGCCGGCTCTGTCCGGCCAAGGCGTGGATAGCGCCCCGAACTCGGTCTTCCGAATACCAGGGGCTTCGCCGAAATTTAAAATTATAGAATTCTATGGCTAAGTGAGAGTGTTCACGCATTATTGTCCGATTTCCTTGTTCGTTGGGCTGAGCGCCTCCCTCGAAGGACCCAAACATGGGAAAAAGAGCGCTCAGGTTTATCCCCGAACACCCCAGCACTAGCGGCACGGGGGCAGAAGCCGACGACTCGCCATCTCTTAGAATTGATAAACAGCCGCACAGAAGGTAATATTTTAAGTTCCAACAGCATTGCTTAGCGCATATGAACAAGTTTTCAGCGCATAGGACAAAACAAGCAAGTTTCACTCAAAAATTACATCCCTAGAACATTCATCCGCCACAAGGCAGGCACCCTTCAGAACATCCTTATAATAATTCTTGGGCTTGCGATGCTCTTTCCCCGGCAGTGGCCCGTCCTTCACAAGCTTCTCAGCATCCAGCTTGCCCCAGTGCACCTTAGCACGGGCAAGGGCCCTACAGGCACCTTCAATGCATACGGAGCGCTTGACGACTTCGAGCCTTGGACAGGCCTCCACCAGCCGCCACACCAGCCCGAAATAGCTCCCAGGCAGAGCCCCTCCAGGCCACAGCCGAACAATGAGGCCCTTCATGGCCTGTTCGGCCGCCTTGTGGAGCTCTACCAGTTGCTTCAGCTGGTCGCTCAGGGGCACGGGGTGTCCGGCCTCAGCATACTGAGACCAGAACACCTTCTCTGTCGAGCTGCCCTCCTCGGCTCGATAGAATGCAGCGGCATCGGACACACTCCAGGGAAGATCTGCGAACGCTCCTGGAAAGCTCCGGATTCGGGTAAGTAACAAGTAACTCACGTTTATGTGTTTTCTTTGCATAAAGAATGCCTTACCCGCCGCTATCTTCTTCACCTCATCCAACTCCTGGAGGGTCTTCTGGGATTCGGCCTTGGCAGACTTGGCATTTTCAATAGCTACCGTGAGCTCGGACGCTCGCGTCTTTGAGTCAAGCTCCAAACTCTCATGTTTTTCCATGAGAGCCTGGAGCTCTTGCTGTACCTTGCCAACCTCGGCCTCATACTTCTCCCGCTCGGTGCACTCCGAGGCCGCCCTCTTCTCAGCCTCGACCAACGCTTGCTTAAGGGTCGCCACCTCAGACGTGGCCCCTACAATAGCCAGGATAATCCTGTCATTCTTTGCAATTGCACCTTTTTATATATATTTAAAAACAAGGTATTTCTTACCTTCATTGTCCTCGAGCTGCTTCTTGGCACGCCCGAGCTCTTGCTCGGACCGCTCGAGGTTCTGCTTTAGCGTGTCCACTTCCACAGTTAGTGTGGCGGACACAAGTAGAGAAGCCTGCATATGCATATTGACTCATTTTTGTTAGACTCCTGTGAATTTTATTTGATCCTCTATTCGGCTTTTCTTCCCGAACGCCAAATAGATCATCAGGGGCTACTGTCTATGTGGTAATATTATTTACACATTCTTTACTTACCTCAAAGCCTGTTAAAAGGCTAGTACAAGCTTCAGTCAGTCCGCTCTTGGCGGACTGAACCTTCTGGACCACCGCACTCATAATAGTGCGGTGCTCCTCGTTGATGGAGGCACCTTGGAGCGCCTCCAACATATTGTCCGGCGCCTCCGGTTGGACGGGGGCCACCGGCACGGTGGACTTGCTCCTCTTGGAAGGAGGTCCCCCGCCGGACTCTAGAACCTTTGAAGGTTCCGGAGCGGTGTCCGGCCTAGAGCCGAACTTGGAGCCCTGGGGGGTTTCATCCCCTTTACTCCTGGAGTTTGGGAGGTCGCCTTGCGGCGCCTCCAGGACCACCTCCTCCCGGCTTGGAACCTGTTGGGACAACACTTCAATGTCGTCCGTAGGGCGGGGGGAGGAAGCCGTCGGAAGCGAGTTCACATCCAACGAGTCCAGTGAGCCGCTCGACGACGCGTCGAGCCGGTCTTTGGGTGGGCCGCATAAACATGTTCGACGTAAGGGAAAGCTGTGCAATAAACGAATACTATGAATTACTCTGGTATCCGGATACTTCGATTTTGCCAGGGGCTTGGCCCTGGGCTGCCACTCCTCTCCGCCGTCGTCGGGGTCGGTGGAGTAGTCCGGAGGAAGGGTTTTCCCCTTCTTGGACCCTCCGGCCTCCCCAGAGAGGGAGGCCTTCCTTTTCTTTTCTCCTCCCGCTGGAGGGGGAGAGGTCTCTTCTTCTTCCTCCTCGTCTTCACGGGAGGAATGCGCCTCGGAACCGTCGGATGATGGATCCGACACCTCCTGGCGCCGGGCACTCTTTCGAGTCCCCGCGGCCTTTTTTGCGGCCTTCTTCTCCGGCACCACATAGGGTACCGGAACCAGCAGCTTCGCCAAGCGAGCGTCCGTTGGGCCTTCGGGCAAAGGAGCCGGACAGTTGATCTGTCCGGATGTCACCTGCCAATCCTGTCAAAGGTAAGGGAGCTTAGATCCTGCATGGAGTCAAACTATGAAAAACTGATACCCTGTAAAAGGAAAAAACAGCTTACCGCGAGAGCGTGATGCTGCACACTGAATCCGCGATCCTCGGTAGCGATGCGGGAGGCTCGGCGCCCTTGAAAATCACCTTCCAGGCATCTTCGTACATCGTGTCGAAGAGCCTGCTCAGAGTTTGGTGCCGCGCCGGGTCGAACTCCCGCAGGTTGAAAGCCCGTTGTTGACACGGGAGGATCAAGCGGATGAGCATAACCTGGACTACGTTGACAAGTTTGAGCTTCTTGTCCACCAGGGTTTGGACGCATGTTTGGAGTCCGGTCAGCTCTCCTTTCTTACCCCACGACAGGCCCATCTCCTTCCAGGAGGTGAGCCGCGTAGGGGGTCCAGATCAAAACTCGGGGGGTGCGACCCATTCGGCATCACGCGGCTCGGTGATGTAAAACCACCCCAATTGCCACCCCTTCAGGGTCTCCACAAAGGAGCCCTCGAGCCATAGGACATTGGCCATCTTGCCCACCATGGCGCCTCCGCACTCCGCCTGGTTGCCGCGCACCACCTTCGGCTTGACGTTGAAAGTCTTGAGCCATAGGCTGAAATGGGGGAGGATGCGGAGGAAGGCCTCGCACACGACGATAAATGCCGAGATGTTGAGGACGAAGTTCGGCGCCAGATCATGGAAATCCAGGCCGTAGTAGAACATGAGCCCCTGGACAAATGGGTGGAGAGGGAAGCCCAGTCCACGAAGGAAATGGGGGAGGAACACCACCCTCTCATGGGGCCTAGGGGTGGGGATGAGCTGCCCCTTTTCGGGAAGCCGGTACGCGATGTCGTTAGACAGGTATCCGGCATTCCTCAGCTTTTTGATGTGTCCCTCCGTGACGGAGGAGACCATCCACTTGCCTCCCGCTCCGGACATGGCTGGAGAAGGTTGAGGTGGGGAGTGCAGACTTGGGCGCTGGAGCTTGAGTGCGCAAGAATGGATAGGCGAAGGAGGAAGAAGGCGTAGGTGAAAAGGTGGATCCTTATCCCCTTATATGGGTGGACGCAACTACATGTCCCCACCAGCCTGGTAAAACTCGCTTATCTCCAAGCGCCGTAATCAATGGCGCGGTTGGGTTACCCACTCCCGTATTGATGAGAATCCCGGAATAAGGGGACACGATCTCTGCTTTAACAAGACGTGCCAAGGAAACCGTATTGCATGATGCGCTGAGGTGGGATAATGAAATGACTCGGATAAAGGCTTGGCCATGGTGTGTCACACTACGGAATATGTCAACAGATTAGATTTGTGTAAATATTATTCTCTCTATGGAAATATGTGGAAACTTATTTTGCAGAGCCGGACACTATCTTTGTGTTCAAAATCTTCTATGAAGTACTTGGAGGAGGAACCTGCCTTGCAATGCCGAAGACAATCTGCGCGCCGGACTCGTCGTCATTGAAGCCTGGTTCAGGGGCTACTGAGGGAGTCCTGGATTAGGGGGTGTCCCGATGGCCGGACTATACCTTCAGCCGGACTCCTGGACTATGAAGATACAAGATTGAAGACTCCGTCCCGTGTCCGAAAGGGACTTTCCTTGGCGTGGAAGGCAAGCTTGGCGATACGGATATGCAGATCTCCTACCATTGTAACCGACTCTATGTAACCCTAACCCTATCCGGTGTCTATATAAACCGAAGGGTTTTAGTCCGTAGGACAACATACACATCAACAATCATACCATAGGCTAGCTTCTAGGGTTTAGCCTCTTCGATGTCATGGTAGATCTACTCTTGTACTACCCATATCATCAATATTAATCAAGCAGGACGTAGGGTTTTACCTCCATCGAGAGGGCCCGAACCTGGGTAAAAACTTTGTGTCCCTTGCCTCCTGTTACCATCCAGCCTAGACGCACAATTCGGGACCCCCTACCCGAGATCCGCCGGTTTTGACACCGACAGTCACCATTTACGTTTAGTGGTTATTATACAGTCACGGGCTCACTGTACAATCTGTATTTGCTCATGACATGACTAGTTGACCAGTTAAACGCTCCACGTGGCACCTCTAGTGTTGCATCACATTATCTCACTACCATCGTGCCCACCTGTCGACTTGTATCTACTCTACATCTACACTCTTATAAAATACATAAAATACACTCTTATAAAAAACAGAGTTGGTGATGATGGTGTGCCTGCCATCGTGCAATATAGGCCGTCCGATTTATATCTGACGGATAGGAATGAAACTATGGCAATTTTGCAAAAAGGTACCCACACACCTCTCCACATCTGCAAATAAGGCCTTCCCTCGTTCATCCTTTTCTCTCACAAGATAAACAAGTCATACAAATGCATCTTGATGTTACGTGCAACGCACGGGCATCTTGCTAGTAAGAATGAAAACAAATGACAAAAAAAATATTTGGACGGTGGTTCGAAGTCATGACCGCGGGCACAGCGGACAAGGTGGCCTTGTATTGGTATGCTGAGCCATCTGATTTAACACACAAGAGCTGGTGTGGTGATTATACACACACGCGCCCATGCACACGAACTACATCCACACAACACTCACACAAACACATGCACCCACGCACGCATGCAACACTCACACATACACACGCAGCCACGCACGCATGTAACACTCACACACACGCACACAACACTCACACGCACACACACACGCATGCATGCACACACCAGTACACCACACGACCAACACACACTCTCATGCTCAAGTGCTCAACCTACACGTGCATGCGCACACATCAGGCCCTGACAGACACATACACAACCAGGTGATTCTCGTGCACGGGTAGGACCCACAAGGAACGTGGTCAATTTAACTAGTCAACATGGCGCCACGCAGACTATTTGGCCGGTCAACAGAGAGCAATCCAATGCTGAACTGTGAGCAAGTGACCGTATAATCACCGCAAAACATATATAGTGACCGTAATCAGCTTATTCTGAAGTTCGGTGACCGTATTATGCTTTTCTCTCTGTAGGCCCTCCAAAACTACATCTCTACACGTTCTCGCATGTTACATCTAACAACTATGCAATACAACACTACTACTACACTCTAACACAATAAATCATATGTGTTTTTAGTTTTACTAGATATCATATTGTTACTTATAATTATTCAATTTGCATACGTTAAAATTGCCTTTGAAATGTATGGCCAGTATCATCTACCACGCGGGAAAAATCCCGCCCTTTCCTGTTTAATCGGGTTTGTATCGATGGATCTTGCGAAACAGCAAAACAATAGTACTATACAGTACAAGTGACAGTTCACTGGGCCGTCGTTTCGTCTACTCCTCCGCCGTAAGTGGAGCGCTCGCTTTCATAAATATTCTAGTCCCTTTCGCCGACATGTGGGACATCAAGCTACCGGGTCCACGTGCCATATCGGAATACAGGGCAGAGCAGCCGGGGTGAAGCACCCCAGTCATGGCGCCGGCGTAGTAATGAGCAATGAGGCGTCAAATCAGAAAGCTGCACCTTTCCCGCAGTTAAGTTGGAGGGACGAAGCAACCATCATTTCACTCGTTGCTGAATCCGCTTCTCCCTCATCTTCTTCAACTTAACCACGTGTTGCTTCTGTCATTGTTCTGCCTCATGTGGGACGCGGATTGGCTTGGTAAAGCACTGACACATGTGACCGCATGTTAGAAAATCGCCAGGACAAATTCCTCCAAAAATAAGAAGCCTAATCCTAGACTTACAAAGGGCTACATAGCTGCTACGTATACTCTCCATCTAATCTATATATGCCCTCCTGATTTTCAGGTGGGGTGGGCCTAATCCTCTCCTTTAATCCAATCAAATAGTCCCACATCACATCACTTCGTAACTTTACGTAAACCATTACGTGGATGTAGCATTGCTCAAATAAGAAACCTCCCCCGCCATCCGCGCGGCAAAATCACCTCCTTTTTACTAATCTTGATTCTATAATTTTTTTAGATCAATATAATTGAGATTTGTATACATAGCACATAGGAGCAAAACCAAGTGGTACGGTTAAGAGCATCCACAATGTGTAGCCAAATGTGAAAATAGCTTTTGGCATCGTGGGAACCATTGTGGACGGTGTTGCCAAAGCCAAAAAGATGGAACCGAAGCTCCCTGATTGATTATTGAAGGAATAGAAAAATGCAACGTCTCTCCTCTTTCTCCCATGCTTGGACGCATGTAGTACAATATAGAGCACAGAGTCTACTCCCCCGTCCCTTCTATCACAAATCACAAAGCAGTGAGGCATCAAATCACAAAAGCACGGACGAAGCAACCATCATTTCACTCTTCGCTAACTCCGCTTCTCCATCGTCTTCTTCGAGAAACCATCTCACCGCACTAGTACTCCTAGTAGTACTAGTAAAGGACTTCCTGGATGCAAATAAGGTGGTTGTCTCGGCTTGCAGGCGGCACTTGCGAACGACTTACCGTGGTCTCCCTCAATGGTGTTTTCCGTCGAACGCACTTCGCCAGTCCACCAAAAAAAAAGATATCGTCACGTCACCGCAATGGGGAAGGAAGTCAAATATAGTTACTACCTCCATTTTTTTTGTACACAAGGCCAGTGTATCAAAATTACAATTTGCAAAGGGCCACTAACACTAATCGAGCCAAAATTGATGGGGTTAGCAACCAAGGACATTAATATCCCCTGCATGCATGCAGAAGTGAGAAGGTTGGTTTGCATGGCGCTGCATTAATCAAGCGATGAGGAGTGAGATGGTTAGCTCTTTGGTCTTTGGAGAAAAAAATACACATTAATTGACACGTGAAACGAGGATTTGTATCGATTAAATCCCGCGAAGGAAAACCCCGCCTTTCTTTTTTAACACTAGTACTCCTAGTATGTACGTACTTATCCAATTTGGGTCTAGGCCTTGCATTGCTAAACTTCGCCACACATTTTTGCCAAGCTTGCCTAATGTTTTCAAAATGAGAAGGAGGTACACTTGCGCACGGCTGTCACGGTCGCACCGCACCCTCACACGGTCGCTCCTGCACGCCGCGGTTGCACCGCACCCTCACACAGTCGCTCGTGCACGCCGCAAACCCAACCAAGGGAACGCACCCTCACTGACACGTGTTGTCGCATGTGAAAAAACCAAACTCAGCCATCCTATCGCTGACACATTTTTCGTTCATAGAGTATGTTTATCCAACTGCATGTTGGGGAGTATCCGTACTGCCCGTGCGATGGTCTTGGGGAAGAAGAAGAGGTGAGGAAGAAGGAAAGAAGGGTTAGGAGACGTAGGATATTCATTCAACCGCCTGAAATGGTAGACTGACCAAGTCAGGCGACTTGCATAACAAATATATGTTTTTACATAGCAAAAGATCCATAAAAACAACAACATAAAGAAAAACTATCATTTCTCGCGGAAAGAGACAACCTCGTCGTCTTTGGCTGCCGGCGCGAACCAGCCGTCGCTGCCGACGTGTGTCTCCCCACCGTGGTTGTCCTCGGCCTCCAGCTACTCGTTCAAGCGGAGCGTGCGGGCGCTCAACTCGGATGAGAGCATAGCCCGGTTCAAGTCGAGGACGTCAGGTTCGGCCTGCAGGAGGGCCTCGATGGCAGCGGCATCCGCGCGCTCTGCCTCAAGTTGAGCCTCCACCACCCAGTTCACATCCACGACATCCGATTCCGCCTGCAGGAGAGCCTCGATGGCAGCGGCATGCGCACGCTCTGCGTCGAGTTGAGCCTCTGCCTCCTGGTCCTCCTTTAGTATCGCCATGTTGAACCGCTGATCTGCCTGCACTATGGGGGACTCGGACGCCAGCACGAAGTCGACGTCCATCGTCTCATACCCATCGGGGGCCTTCTGCGCCGCGACCTCCACCATGAATATTGGATTGGCTTCCTCCTCCTCGTAGGTTGGCTCTAGAGAACTCAAGGATTTGCCCGCCGCAAAGCGAGCTTGGGAACGGAGGTCTGTGGCGCCGACCGCCGCCGCGATTTCTGCGCGGCACTCTGGCGTCAGCATCTTATAGTAAGTGATCTTGCGGCACACCATGGCTTTCCGGCGAACTAGGGGACGCTTGATGCGGGCTAGGGGATCGAAAGGTGGGGGAATGGGCTGGAGATTTGGTGTGCTTTTAGGGCAGTGGCTGGCGTAGGCCGAGCAGCGAAGGTTCTGGTGTGAATAGTGGTTCTGGTGACAACCGGTCAATCAACTTTGACTGTACATCGCTCTTGTCGCGTTCGCGTTGCAGCCCGGCACGCTGGACCCTCCACGTCGCTCACCGAATGGAACACACTTCGTCTTGCGTTTTCGCTCGCTTGTGGGACCGCAGTTGAGAGCAAACCGACGTCCCTCCCCCTCCCCCGCCCGCGTCATTTATTATACTACCACTCCCTTCATTTTATGCGGAGTAAATAAAAACAGAGGGAGTATACTACGGATGATGATCCCCTGACGTGGCCGAACCCATTGAGTAACTGACATGCGGGGCCTAGCAAGCATGGGGTCCGCCAGTAAGTGACCGAAAGGGAGGGTAAGGCAGGGATACCAACGTTAGAGGATCCACTTCCACTATACTACTCTGACCAAATGTTAGAGTAATAATATATGACATGCAACTTACACAAATGTTAGAGTAATATTATATGACATGCAACTTACACAAAGCATACAAGGTCTAATGCGTTTTTTGAGGCTAACTTTGACCAAATGTTAAAGTAATAATATATGACATGCAACTTACACAAAGCATACGGTCTAATTCGTATGTGAAAGGAGTTTCCAATGATATAATTTTCACATTATACATCTCATGTACTATTAATCTTGTCAATAGTCAAATTGGAAACCATCTCGAATACAAATCTAGGAGTATGTACGAATCTAACAATATTGATTGGGTGTTGTTGAATGTTGATACCTTTTTGATCAAAGTAGAGATACTTTGACTACACATAAAACTTATATGTATACTAGAAAGGATAGGAGGGAGTATATTGTACGTTCAAAAATGAAACGAACATTGAATACCCTATATATATGATTAGCGGATGCTATGATCACCGGTTCAAAATTTTGAATCCGCCTTAGGTATCACATGCCCCCACTCGTTCCCTCTCGATTTCATCTAGGGGTCCGGAGATCTATTGAAAGAGGACTAGGGTGCGTACATGCGAATGATACTCGGCGGAATGTTCAAATTAGGCATGCGGGAGGATGGACTCGACTGGAGGGCGACATGATCGATGGAGAAGAGGGTTGGAGAGGAATGAGAAATAAGAAAACACCACATGATTATACTTGAACGGCTCAAATAAACAATAAGTTGTCTCGCTTGGCCTACATAGTGAAAGGCCTAATGCGCAACGCGGAGCACTGACGCTCAAATATGGCCGGGAAAACAGGGAAACCGACATGTGGGGCACACCCGTCGGGACGACGTAGCGTAGACTAGTCCAATGGAGGAGCTGGCCCACGACCTCCTCGCCACCGACAACCGTTCATGTGGGTCGTTGGGGCCAACAACGAGGCGCAGCTCCAACATGCTCATATCGTAGCTAGACACTGCCGGATTCAGTGTGCCGAGGTTGGCGTTAGTGTTGTGGCACGACCAACGGTATGTTTTGTTTGTTCCCAAGGTTGCCCCATCAAATCATTGGGTAGCCAAAATTTTGGCTGAGGTATTGGTTGCCCATGATTTGGCTGACATTGGCAAGAAAAATGAACTAGAGTTGGCTAGAGTTCATTGGCATGCCAATGAAATGGCAACCATCCAAACAAAGACCAATCTTTGGGTCATGACCAAAATTTTGGTTGAGGTATTGGTTGCCCATGATTTGGCCGACATTGGCAAGAAAAATGAACTAGAGTTCATTGGCATGCAAAAAAATGGCAACCATCCAAACAAAGACCAATCTTTGGGCCATGACCAAAATTTTGGTAAGGTGCACTTTGGCCACAATCCAAACACACCCCAACACCCAGCTCGTCGAGGATGCACGGGGCGCGCGACGCGTCCACGGAGTGGTGTAGCGCGGCCAACTGCATCCTCTGGACCTGAGACCATGCCGGGTCATCTTGCTTTTTAAATGACATGCGGGGATCCCATGTGAGCAAAGGGCATCTCCAATGTTGCCACAACCGTAGCTGACTACCCTGGCACACCAAAACCCTCGTCCCTCGCGCCGTCGCGCGGTGTGTTCCCAGCCGGCGCCAGCTGCCCGCATTCATGCGTCCATTCATATGTCTCCGTTAAGAGGCTCGGTGCCCGAGGAACCAACTCCGGTGACTTAGTGAAGCACCCGGACGCTTGGCCTCACTGGAATGCGCTACTTAAAGCGGCAACGCCCAGCTAACCTCCACACCATAACACATCGTCCTCCTACCTGGCACCACATCCGCCATGACCGCAATTGCGAACGCTCTGCGGGAGAGCTTGTCTTCGGGGATGAAGCTCGAGGTCGCCGCCCTCTCCCAAGTCGCCTCGCGCGACGCAATAGCAGCATAGCCGGACGCGGACGCGACCGCACAAGCGGTGGCCATGCTGGCGGCCGACGACGGGAGCACCGTCAGCCATGCGTCCTACTTGCCGCCGTCCAACATCTGGCACCGCCGAGGTCTGGGACTTCTCCGAGGATGAGTAGGGCATGGGAGGCGGCGGGGCATGGCGTGCCAACTGGCCGGTCTGTATCTCGTGTTCTACTCTTCCTCGCCGGAGACTGCACCTTCACTTCACGGGTCTTGAACCCCGCCCCCGTACATAGAGATCGCAGATGGAGGACGTCGGTCGCCACCGTAGAATAGGTTTAGTGTCGGGTTTCTTTTATTTTTCTGTCCTATAAAAGTTCGAAATGTAATGAAAATCTGCCGTGTTTGCATTAATCTCGGCCGGTGTATATGAACTTTCACAATAATATACATATTGTAGGAGTACTAGCAAGATGCCCGTGCGTTGCACGGAAGATCAAGATCTTGTGGAAGAAAAGGATGAACGAGGGAAAGCCTTATCTGCAAATGTGGAGAGGAGTGCGGGTAAATTGTCATAGTTTCCTTCCTATCCGTTAGATATAGATCGGACGGCCTATATTGTAGGATGACAGGCACACCATCATCACCAAATTTGCTTTTTATTGAACCGAGACAAATCTAACATGTGAAGTAAAATAAACACATAGGGTCTATACATACACAAATTATCTTAGGCACTCCAATAGTACGTCCACTACACATTCACACATTTCACATCTTTCTACATCTACGGGAACCTACGAAAGGGTTAACGTAAATTGCCTCTCTCTCTCCTCCCCTAATTTTCATGGTGGTGGGCCCCTCCCTCCCCCAATCTACAATCAACAGCTCACACGTTTCACATTACATTACTTACGTAACTGGGATTACGTAGGTGTAGCATTACTCGTCCTAAAAAACCCAACTAAGCCAACCTCCCAGCATATCGCGCGGGAAAAGACTCGGCCGCGCCATTTTAGTCAGGATTACCAGATTACTAGTAGTAGTATCGATGGATCGCGCGAAGCAACAAATTTTTTTTGAGGGGGCGAAGCACCTAGTTTAAAAGGAAAAAGGCGGTACACTCACATCACTCCTGTCGCGGTCGCATTGCACCCCACACACATTCGGTCCTACACACGGCTCACACAAACGGAACGCGCTTCGGCTTACCTCTTCACTGACACGTGGGACTGCACTTGGAGGAACCGACCATGCGCCAAACTCCCCCTGCCCACCGCGTGAAAATCCTCCCCCCCACACCCAAAAATTCCCCCCAAATCTGATTCAACCGCCCTTCGGCCAACTAGCCAATAATATTCCCCAACCCCCCTCCCCCCTGTCCTCCTTCACTCCATTCGCTCCGCCAAGGCCGCCCTCCCTGCCGTGCCGATACGTCGGCGCCGCGGTTCGGCGATCCTCTCGCTCCCACAGTACACTCTCGTAGACTGCCGTCCTCTGGCCGCGCCGCCACCTCTGGCTACGTTCTTGTGGAGGCGCACGGCGGTCAGCGCCACCACCGCTGGCGACGTTCGTGTGGAGACGCATGGCAGTCAGCTTCTCCCACGGTTCGCGCATTATAGAATGAGGCCCCGTTCATGTCGGTGTAGCGCTGAATGTTAGCTGATAGACGCTGTTAATCTCACTGTTTGCCGAAGTAGTTTACTGTCAATATGCTCTGCTTAAGAAGCTTCCTTGCCCTGTTCTGCACTCAATCTGCTTAGCTGAGATGGCATCCAAGGCCAATTAGTTGCTAAAATATCCTGCCATATATTTATTGTGACGTAGATTGCCATGGTCTAGTAGCCAATCTATTAGGTGAAATAGCTCTACACTGTTTTATACTCGATCTTTGTTGCTGCGATGGCCTTCGTTAGTTCGATGGCTGTGTGCCCGGCCTCATTGACTACTGAAACAACCTGCCATAATTTGGCACTCAAATCTGTTTGCTGAATTAGCTTTACATATATTTCGTTACTTAGATCTGCTCGTCCAAATAACTTGCCATAGCTTTAGACATCGACCTAGGTATTTTTTGGACTTCATAAAAAAGAATATATGTTTTTCCTGTAATATCTAGTAGAAGAACTAATTTGTATGTCTAACAGATGGACAAGACTTGGATAACTTCTGCTCGAAGATTCCCCGCTGCATATGTCGAGGGGGTTGAAAACTTCATGAACTTTATCAGAGCTAAGTACGGTGGTCCGAAATCAGATGTGCTCTGCCCGTGTAGCAGTTGTATGAATTCAGTTACAAGACCCCAGTCAACTGTGCAAAATCATCTACACTTGTATGGGATGTCGGTCACATATACTAGGTGGGTTCATCATGGTGAAGCTGTGAACGTCAATGTTATTGACTATGTGGAAGCAGCAGATCACCATCTTGATCTGCCTGATGCTCAGGCGGAAGAGGAGGAGGAGGTGGTGGCGGAGCCAGTGAGTTTGACCAACATTGAAACAATGCTACGAAATGCTCATGCATTTCGTGAACTTTCACCTGTAGAAGAAAAATGGTGGGCCCTCATGTTGGAACAATGCAATGTTGCTGTCACCCCAGGAAATAAGCTGTCAGTATTCTCAGCTATGGTCACCTTTCTTCAGGTGAAGACATCTGAGCGGATGACCAACAAATCATTCAATGCGATGTTGGCTGCTTTCCGCAAATCTTTGCCAGATGTGTCTGAGCTGCCACACACCTACAGTAAAATGAAGAATTTCCTTCGTGCAGTTGGAATTGGATATGATATGATCCATGTTTGTAAGAATAATTGTGTTCTGTTCTGGAAGGATTATGCCAACTTAAGTGAATGCTTGAAATGCAAATCATCAAGACGGAAAGATGGCGATGCTGTGAAGAGGATTCCTCATAATGTTCTGAGACATTTTCCAATTACACCAAGATTGTAGAGGTTGTTTCATGATGCTGAAACAAGAGAGGATGTACTGTGGCATTCTAGGAACCAGGAGTACAGAGATCAGAATGTAATGAGCCATCCATCTCATGGTAGTGAGTGGAAAAGCTTCAATGATGAACACAAAGAGTTTGCTGCTGGCCCGAGAAACATTATACTTGGCTTAGCTTTAGATGGATTTAACCCATTTGGCCACCAGAGCGCCACATATAGGATGTGGTCAGTGCTTGTTATCCCTTACAACATGCCTCCAAATGTCTGCACCAAACAACGAAACTACATGATGGCCTTGCTCATCCCAGGTCCAAAAAGTCCTGGAAAGGATTTTGATTTGTTCATGGAGCCTCTTGTGGAGGAACTTCAACAGCTATGGAAGGGTGTTCTCACTCGAGACCTATATAGCAGCCCACCAGCTGATTTCTTTCTGCGTGCTGTTATAATTTGGTGCATCCATGATTATCCGGCTTTGGGCACTATGTCAGGGCGAACGACACATGGTTACAATGCATGTATTCGCTGTGACAGGAATCCACTATCATACGCAATACTTAGCAAGATCTGTTACATTGGACACCGCCGTTTCCTTGCCAAGGACAAGCCGCATCCTAGAAAATACCGAAGACATGTGTTTAATGCAAAGCATGAAAACCGTGATGC
The DNA here is from genome assembly GCF_002162155.2 of Triticum dicoccoides. Lineage (NCBI taxonomy): Eukaryota > Viridiplantae > Streptophyta > Magnoliopsida > Poales > Poaceae > Triticum > Triticum dicoccoides. The sequence goes on from NC_041388.1 coordinate 148,825,021, forward strand.
ACCAAAGAGGCTCACCACCAATGAGTTGAAAGTGGAATTAGAGAATGTCAGGCATATTACACCAGGAAACCATCCTGGTAATGGTAGCAGGAAAAGGAAGTGTGGCAGGGTAGAAGAGAGATTATTGTTTACCCGCAGGTCCACTTTGTGGGACTTGGAGTATTGGAAAGATTTGGATCTGCGGCATAATCTTGATGTGATGCACATCGAGAAAAATATATGTGACAGCATTATCGGCACACTTCTTAATATTGAAGGCAAGACGAAAGATACTTTAAAATCTAGGATTGATTTGACACACCTGGGTATCAGAAAGGATTTGCAGGTGCAAGATGAAGGTAAACCACGGGATATGGCACCAGCTGTGTACGTCTTGGACAAGGTAAAAAGAAAAGAATTCTGCGAGGTCCTGTCACGTGTGAGATTCCCACATGGATTTGCTTCCAACCCTGAAAGGAGAGTCAGTGCAGATGGAAACAAGGTACAAGGGTTGAAAACTCATGACTGCCACGTCCTACTTCAAAGGGTTTTACCTGTTATCCTTAGAGGATTGGGCCGCCCTGACTTATACAGAGCAGTTGCAGAGTTGGGACAATTCTTCAGGGAACTCTGCAGTAGGAATATCAGGATAGATGCTTTGGAGCGTCTTAGAGACAAGACACCAACTATCCTATGCAACCTTGAGAAGATATATCCTCCAACCTTCTTTGATGTGATGGTGCATTTGGCTATTCATCTACCTGATGTGGCACTACTTAGAGGTCCAATACAGTATGGCTGGATGTATCCTATTGAAAGGCGGCTAGGCACTTTCAAGGGCTATGTTAGGAACAGAGCTAGACCCGAGGGTTCCATTGTAGAGGCCTACATTGCTACAGAAGCGTTGACATTCTGCTCAAAATACATTGAAACAGCTGATCAGCTTAGCAAAGAGGTGGGTGAAGACAATCCCGGGCTCAATGTTTTCGATTATTCTATTCGAGTTACAGGGAAGAGTCGACAAGAGGACAAACCTAAAGATTTGGACAAAATGGTTTGGTATGTGTTGAATAACTGTCCTGAGATACTACCATATATCAAGTAAGTGCAATATTGCAGCTTATATGTCGTAATCTACTAAACTTGCAGCATATTCTTATATATTTAGATGTTTGACGCGATCACTATGTTGTGCAACATCTACAAAGAGGAGTTACTGCCGCAAAATTGAAGAAACATTGACAAACTGGTTATGGCAGGAGTTACGAAATGGTTCAAGAACCATGTAAGCTTTTGAAGTGCACTGTTAGTTTTTTTAATATATTGAGTACATACGATGATCAGCTTTTCTATTTTCTAACCATAGGTTAAGAAGATGCGGGAGGATGGGCAGGCAGTTGATGATGCCCTTTACTCACTAGCAATGGGTCCTGATACTCGGGTAAGACATTATGAATCTTGCGTTGTTGGAGATGTGCGCTACAACACCCTTGCACAAGATGAAGGCAGGAAGACACAAAACAGTGCCATCATGAGCACGGATACGTATGACAAAGAGACGACTGAAATGTATGCTAACATAACAGACATTGTTCAGTTGCAGTATATCTCCAGTTTCGAGGATCATCGGTGTGTGGTTCTGTTGTGCTCTCGTTGGTATAACCTGTTTTCCAGGATCGCAAAACCCAGAGCTGATGATTATTATAAATCCATCAATGTTAAGGTGGCGTACCATACCAACGAGCCTTTTATTTTGGCAAATCAAGCAACACAGATATTTTTCTTGGAAGACACATTTGCACGTAGCGATGACTGGAGAGTATTGCAAAGGTTTGATCAGAGGAATTCATTTAATGAAGTTGCACAACAAGATGATGCTTACACTGCTCCTGATGTACAAGATAACACAGTTGTTCCTAATACCTTTGAGAACCATCACGTCAATGACGCCGGCGAAAAGATTGCCTGTAATGCTGTGGACATACAAGAGTTGATCAAGAAGAAGCCAACGTTCGAGGACGTTGAGGACGAAGAAGAAGATGACACCATGGGGAATTACGATTCAGACTGATACACATGGCAAAGATGTTGACGCTGCTGCTGCGGATGATGATTACATTGCTTTTGTCGTATTTGCCTGTCAAAAGACGTTTTTTATCTACTATGTGAAATTGTGTTTGCTATGACAACTGAAACCTGATGAACATGTTGTTTAGTATTTTACTGTGAGAACATCACTTGTTATGTATGCTGATTTGTGTTTGGTGATTGTATGACAACTAAAACATGATGACCTTGTTTTTTAGTTGTACTCATATTTGGCCGTGAAACTTGAATTTGATGACATAGATTGTTGTTGGACTACAATTTGCTCGACGTCCTTGAATGAGAACAAAGCTGACCCGACAGGGCCTCTGCTATTTATTTATTTATATGAGCAAAAGGGGATACCCCCTGATTTCCGTTAATAAAAATCATTAGATGTTCACAACACTACGCCCAGCCTGCTACACAGGTTTCATTCATTACTAGTTTCAGCAAAGTGCTCATGTCGTAGCCACTGAATACATCACGAGTGCTAGATACACTGCAAATAAAGAGACAATCATCCTACAGAGCACATCGATTGCCCATTATCTTCACAAGCTCTTTCATCTCCTCATTGCTTTCAAGGCCGTTCAGCAGCTGTTGCTTGGCCATGATCAGAGGAATTGCATCTTTAACCTTCTGCTCTGCATCTTCCTCTTCTGCCATTCCTTCAGTTACTTGTCCAACATCCCAACCTGCTGGTATTGGGATTCCTCGGCTAACCAAATAATCAGTGTAGTTGTATTCCCCACATCAGCAACTTCTTAGAAATACAAATCACACGAATCTTCCCTTTTTTTGCACGAATCAAATTGGAAGATCATCAACCAAACTATTAAAAAAATCAGCAACTGAAAGCAGTAGAACAACACTTAAACATATTATTACCCCATGATGCGGGCATTTGTAGAAGACTCAGCCAGGGTTGCGGATTGTGGTTGAGACGCGACGGATGACTCTGTGTGATTTGCAGCAGTGGCACCACACCAACGGCAGCGGGTTGCGATGAGCAATTGACTGCGGTGCGCGTGCCGGCGGGGGTGTGATGAGACCCATAGGCGATGGTACGGGTGGCGACTTGGCACATATATGGTTGTTGCCTCCTGAAGAGCAGGTAGAGGAGCAGCCAGTGGACATGGTTGCTGCGGTCAGAGCTTCTGATGCTAGGCAGAGTAAGTAGAGAAGAGGAGAAGCGAACGTTGGATATGCCAGTTTCATTACTTGCAGAGTAGCATAGCACCATATATAGTCATAGTCTAGGTTTGGATTCAAACCAGCTACATGAGCACATCTTTCTTTTTTCTAAAACTCGGCAACGTCTCTTTACTGGTACACTAGCTTGTTCTGTACGCCTTCCCATGTCTTTGATTTTCTTTCTATATATAAAACATATGCTACTTGGTTTCCGCTTAGTCAACAAACGATTGTGCCAACCTTGACCGTTGGATTGACATTCAACGTCTGTCGCGTTTCTTCAGTCTCTTCTTCCTCGAGCCGCCAAAGCCAAACCAGCGCCGGCGGGACCACCTGCTCCCGCCTCCCATGACTGGTTGTGATCTTCCCCGGCTCTTGTTCATTCCCGTCCGAGGCCTCACCATCATCCTCCGCCTTGGTTCGCTCGTCACGGTGCCGCCCTCCGGTGTTGTCAACATGGTCAACAACCGAGAGGAATAAGGAGATGACTGTACATTGTGAGGATGACAGTAGGGACCCAGCAGCGCACGTAGTAATTTTGTTTTTTCGGGACGAAGAAGGGTATCAACTGGGTTGTGCGGGACCCGTGGCCCGTCTAGCCCAGGCTTTTATTTCATATGTTTAGCACATGACCAGCCCAGTTTGTTTTTTTCCATTCTGAAAATGGCTAGCCAGCTATTTTGTTTTTTGCAGAATAACCAACGTAGGCCTACTTGCTTTTTTATGCCCTGCTGGGCCGGAAATCTTTCAAGACGAGGAGGGATGCATTTTGCCCAGAAAATGGGCTATAAGTAATAAGAAATGGGCTGTAAAATGAAAAAATACAACAAACATGCAATTAGTTCCAAAATACTATTTTCTTTCAGATTTTGATATTTTAAATTTCATTGTTTTTGTGCGGGTAAAATTTAATTGAATTTAAATTAAGGTATATTTAGATTTAAAATTAATTTGAATCTGGCTAGAAATTTCGGGCTGTATGCTGTTTGGGACAGATTTGGAGGCTGACTTGTGGGTCTACTAGGTTGACGTGTACTTTGGCTTTGTCAACTTAGTCCACAAACGATTGTAGCAGCAGTGACGGTTGGATGTTAATCCAACGGTCGTGCTGCTTCTTCAATATCTGATCTTCTTGCTCCAGCCGCCCAAACCAGCTCCGGTGGGACTGTCTGCTCCCGCCTCCCGTGGCCGGCTGTGCTGCCGCACAGGCCGCACCGCCCCACCCTACTTCATTGCTGGCCAGGCCATTCCTCTACTCACCCACACCTCCTGTTATTTTCCGGCGACGGCAGCTGGACCAGTAAACCCTCGTACTCCCCACCGCGTGGGCAACCATTGCCGAGTCTTCCCCGACTCCATGTCGTTCCCTTCCTAGGCCTCGCCGTCATCCACCTCCATGGTGCTCTCGACGCGGCCTGGTCAACATGGTCAACGAATGACATCCATCGGCCGTGGACTATACACGCAAAATAATGATTCCTCCACCTGACAGCTGGGACCCACCGGAAGGGCCTCTGTATTTCGCGAAAAAAACGTTCCCCCCGCTGACATGTTGGACCCACCAGCTATATGTTCGCACGCAAGGAAGTGCCTCCATATTACGCACAAAAAAATGAATACCCCCTGCTAGCTGGGACCCACCATTGTGGGAGGCTGACTTGTGGGCCTACTAAGTTGACGGGGATGGAGGGCTTTGTCAACTTAGTCAATATGAACGATTCTAGCTCCAGTGACCGTACGATGTCCATCCAACGGCCGTAGTGCTTCTTCAACCTCTGGTCTTCTTGCTCCAGCCGCCCAAAGAAGCGTCGGTCGTGCCGCATGCTCCTGCCTCCCGTGGCCGGCTGTGCTGCCGTGGAGGCCTCACCGCCCCCTACTATTCCCACCGTTGGCCAGGCCCTGCGGCGACGACAGCCTCACACCGCAGCCGAACCAGTGAACCCTCGTACTCCTCTCCGCACGGGCTTCCACTGCTGTGTCTTCCCCGGCTCCGCATCGTCCCCTTCCTAGGCCTCGCCGTTGTCCACCGCCGTGGTGCTCTCCGCGCGGTGTGGTCAACGTGGTCAAGGAACGACTTCCATCAGAAGAGTAATGTACGTGGAGAGGTTGACAGCTGGGTCCACAGCCACAGCCCAGTTTTTTTGTGATTTGCCAAGTAAGTCACTTTGTCAGGCCTGTTGGGCTGGAATTCTTTCAAGACGAGGAGAGCTTTCATTTGGCTGGCCGAGAAAATGACCCATCAGTAATGAGAAATGGGCTGTACATTTTTAAAACACATCAAACTAGCAATTAGTTTCAAATATCTTTTTTTTTCATTTCGAGATTTTAAATTACATTAATTTTTATGCGTGGAGAATTTGTTGGATTTTATATTGATATACATATATTTTTTAAATCAGTTTGAATGTGAGTCAAAATTTTAGGATTAAAAATAGTTCGGACCGCACCGAAATATGCAAAATTTCGTATAATTTTTTAACATGGGCCACAATATGGGTTGTAATGCTAACAAAAAGAATATGGGCTCCAAAAAACCTTAAGAATTAACAAATGGGCTGTAAATTATTAGAAATAATGGCAGATGGGCTGTATGCTGTTTTCCACAGATTTGAGGCTTTCCTTAAAAAAAGGTTGACGCACAAGCAGTGACTGTTGGATGTCCATCGAACGGCCGTTGTGCTTCTTCAATCTCTGCTCTTCCTGCTCCAGCCGCTCAAACAAGCGCCGGCGGGACTGCCGGCTCCCTCCTCCCCGCGGCCGACTATGCTGCCGCGCAGGCCTCACCGCCGCACCATACTCCCATCGCTGGCCTAGCCATCCCTCTGCTCACCCACACCTGCTGTTATTCTCCGGAGACGGCAGACGAACTAGTAAACCTTCATACAGTCATACTCCCCTTCGCGTGGGAAACAACTGCCGAGTCTTCCCTGCCTCCGTGTCGTTCCCTTCCTAGGCCTCGCCGTCGTCACCGCCCTGGTGCTCTCGGCGTGGCCTGGTCAACGTGGTCAACGACCGACATGCATCTGAAGTGGACTGTACGTGGAGAGGCCGACAGCTGTGTCCACGGCCGCGCGCAAGGAAATGCCTCCTTATTACGCGCAAAATAATGATTCCTCCACCTGACATCAGGGACCCACTAAAAGGGCCTCTGTATTTCGCGAAAAAATGTTACCGCTACTGACAGCTCGGACCCACCAGCTATATCTTCACACGCAAGGAAGTGCCTCCTTATTACGCACAAAAAAATTGAATACTCCCCCTGTTAGCTGGGAGCCAGTATAGTGGCAGGCTGACTTGTGGGCCTACTAAGTTGACGGGGACGGAGGGCTTTGTCAACTTAGTCAATATGCACGATTCTAGCTCCATTGACCGTACGATGTCCATCCAACGGCCGTAGTGCTTCTTCAACCTCTAGTCTTCTTGCTCCAGCCGCCCAAACCAGCGCCAGGCGTGCCTTGTGCTCCTGCCTCCCGTGGCCGGTTGCAATGCGGCGGAGGCCTCACCGCCCCTACTACTCCCACCGCTAGCCAGGCCATCCCTCTATTCACCCACACCCCTTGCTATTCCGCGGCGACGCAGCCTCACACCACAGCGAACCAGTGAACCCTCATACTCCTCTACGCGTGGGCATCCACTGCCGTGTCTTCCCCGGCTCCGCGTCGTCCGCTTCCTAGGCCTCGCCGTCGTCCACCTACCTGGTGCTCTCAGCGCGGCGTGGTCAACGTGGTCAAGGAACAGCTTCCATCGGACGTGGACTGTACGTGGAGAGGCTGACAGCTGGGTCCACGGCCGCAGTAAGGAAGTGCCTCCTTATTAAGTGCAAAGTAATTATTCCTCCACCTGATAGCGGGGACCCACCGGATAGGCCACCGTATTTCGTGAAAAAAATGTTTGCCCCTGACTGCTGGGACCCACCAGCTACATCTTCGCACGCAAGGAAGTGCGTTCGGGTAAAAAAAACGATTCGCCCCCCTGACTGCTGGGACCCACCAGCTACATCTTCGCAGGCAAGGAAGTGCCTGACAGTCGGGACCCACCTGGTCGAAGCGTACGTAGCGTTGTCATTCTGGTCGCGAACGTGTACGTACATATATACTGGTGGATGTAGAGGCGCGTACGTGTCGTAGTAGAGGCGCACATGTACCATGTACACGTACGTACAGCAGCCAGGGTGCAAGAAAGAAAATACGGCCACGTATGTGTACATACGGGTGGGGTCTCGAACGCCTACTCGCGCATACGTACGGCCAGGGCTCGTGTACATGGCTGGGTTGGAACGGAGAAACAACATCATCGTCGTGTTCATGGGGAGGCAACAGAATGCGTCGTGTTCATGGGGAGGCAACAGAATGCATCGTGTTCATCGGGACGCAACGGAACGTGTGGGAGCCAACCGGCTGGGTCGGAACGGAATGCGTGGTCGTGTTCATCGGGAGGGCTTGGACGGAACATGCGATGGAAACGAGGCCTGTCGTACCGCATAACGGAGGAAACAGACCTCCTACATGCAGAACAGGGTCCTGTTGATCGGGAGGGGTCTGGCGTACTGCAAAATGGAGGAAACGGACCTCCTACGGTCGAAATGGGGGTCCTGTTGATCGGGAGGGGTGTGGCGTACCGCAAAACGGACGAAACGGACCTCCTATGGTCGAAACAGGGGTCCTGTTGATCGGGAGGGGTGCGGCGTACCGCAAAACAGACGAAATGGACTTGTCTTGGAGCGCTACGGTCGAAACGGGGGTCCTGTTCATCGGGAGGGGTGTGGCGTACCCTAAAACGGGACTCCACGGTATACTGTTCATCTCCATCATCGACCTCCTCCAGCCTCCATGGGCTACCGTCGACCTCCTCCAGCCTCCATGGGCTCTTGTTCATCCAGCCTCCACTGCGTGCTACTCCACCAGCTACTGTTCAACCACCCCTCCACGGGCACCCCTCCACCGTCTACTGTTCATCCAGCCCTCCACACCACGGGGTCCTGTTCAACCACCCCTCCACGGGCACCCCTCCATCGTCTACTGTTCATCCAGCCCTCCACCACACCAGGGGGTCCTGTTCATCCAGAGGCAACGCCACCGCTCACTGTTCATCCAAAAAACCCCGCAATTCTCACTGTTCATCCCAAAGGCAGCATCGATCGGCTTTAGTTAGCAGCATTAGCGAAGGAATCGCTTGATCGGGTTCAGTTAACATCCACCGATCGATCGCTTGGGTTCAGTAACGCGAAGCCTGCAGTGTAATCGCTCGGGTTCAGTTAGAGCCCAACGCCTCACTCGGGTTCAGTTAGAGCCAACACCTCGCACACACGCGCGTACACGTACGAGAGAAACGCGCATCGCTCGGCCCCCGACCTCCCACCGTAACTGGGAACTCCCCGAAATTTTCCTCTCCCTCGCTTCTACCACGGATGTTTCCATCATGGACGGCCCAAAGAATGTCATGCAGCTGCGTCTCCAGCCCGCCCAGGATGAAAAGCCCATTTTCTGTCATGATTTTTTATCATAGAAGTAGGAGCCCACCACATCGATGATGATACCGGGTTTTGTCACAATTATCATCATAGAAGTGTCATATGTATGACATAATTTTTTTTGTTTGGCCCAAATGTCACGGATGTGTCTTTTTTTTGTAGTGAGGTGCCCTACGACCAGCTGCAACCCACCAATCCCTTCTCAGGAGTCACCGACGGCTCCACCACCCCGATAGGGCAGATCCGCCTCCTCGTCACCTTTGACACCCGCGACAACTACCGCACAGAGCTCATCGACTTCGACGTTTCCCACATCTGTCTTCCTTACAACGCCATCCTTGGGTATACGACCCTGGCCAAGTTCATGGCAGTGACTCATCACGGTTACAACATCCTCAAGATGCCAGGAAGCCATGACATCATCTCAGTCGCCCTCGAGGAGAAGGACACAGTGTGCTCTCTTGAGTGCGCATACCAGGCTGCGGCAGTCGAGAATCTAGACGATGAAGGCATCGTCTACCCTCCTAAGGCTGTCCCTAATAAGAAGAAGCAGCTGCTCCGCCAAGAGCCTCAGGAGAGCAGTGTGTCTAGCGGAACCACCTCAGGTGCTGTGCCCGCGGATGGGGCGCCTCCCTCTCTCGCGTAGGAAGAAGGCGCGCCCGTCGCCCCTCTCAGGTCGGGCTCGAGTGCTCTCCTCTAGAGGGCCTTTGACTTAGCCAATGTCACGAGGGAGGCGCTCGGGCACCACATGGAGGCGTGCTTCAGTGTGCGTCTCCGCCAGGAGGCACAAGGCATGGGGCGCCATGTGCTCAGGAGTTTATCACCAAGGCAACCGAGGAGCTTCAATAGGCGAGAGCCATGGGCGGCGACCGCCGCCCACCACCCGACGCGGCACCTTGTCCTGGCGAGGACAGCGAGCTGTGCGCCGGCGTCAACATCCCTAGGATCAACAGAGCCGCGTCTCAGGAGAACTTCTGGCCATCACGGCTGGCCGATGCGAGGGTCCCCCTCACAACTATGTTTGCATGCCTTTTGGCTTGCCGAACGCGGCTGTTACATTCCAGTGACACAAGCGGAGCGCCCTGGCGGCTCAGGAGCACATGCACCAGGCGGTCTTGACTGAGATGGGGACTGTCCTTCACGAGCCTACCGGGTCTCCAGAGTCTCTTGAGTTGGGGGCGCTCCTCAGGCTGCTTTATCCCTAGGTCGTGTGGGTCTATCCCCATGACACGTATCTTTCTTGCATCTTCTAGTCGTTCAGTTGGGGCGCCCCTCGGGCTGCATCATCCCGAGGCTGCATGGGTCTGTCCCTGTGGCATGTATCGTTTTCCGCATCTATTAGAGCTGGCTTACCTGTTTCCATGATTTACTTTATGGTTATCATCTGCCTGTCCGGCACTTCGTTGCCACGAATGTCTTACACCCTTGCAAACCCGCCCACGACCGCCTCATGATTAAGGGCGGGCACGGCGTCTGTGCTCGGGTCCGTCCCTGCAGCATTTCTAAAGCCAAGAGGCTGAGCTCTGGCGGTGGGCCAGCTCCTATGCACGTCACCTCCCATGGTTCTTGGTGCCTTTCTCTCGCATGAGCTAATCATGGGCGGATGAGCCAAGGCACGTGACCCGGTGCCTCGTCACCATGGGAGCCGCGCGCCGGCTGTCTTTCTTCAGGACTTTCGCGTGATAAGATTGGGCATGGCGTCTGTGCTTGGGTCCGTCCCTGCAGCGTCGATAAACCCAACGACTGAGCTCTGTCTGGTGTGCCGGCCCCATTCATGTCACCTCCTGGGGTCGTTGGTGTTTGGCCTTCTCATGTGATAACCTCAGGAGATTCACTTGGTGTAGGCCGCCTAACCATCTCGCAGGACCGACACAAGTGTTCTGAATCAAATTCTTATGCAACCCTCCTTGAGGTAGGGCCTCGTGAGTCCCACGCTGGCTCACGAGTGCCCAGACACACCTCCTCCAGCCCTGCCATGCAAGCCATGTCTCAGGGCAGGGCTGTACACGCCCCGGGGGACCACTCAGAGGGATCCCCCACCCACACACTAGTGGAAGCACCATGCTCTGTGTTGGCAGTCGACACGGTCGAGGAGCGGCTATGCCCATGCAAATGCGGAAGTGCCATGTTCCGCGCTGGTGGTAAACAACTCAGGGCGGCCCAATGGCCGCAATAACCTCAGGGAGCCCCAGGCTCAGTGTTCAGCCTCACCGCAACACTTTCCCCCCGGGAGAGTCACACGAGGGGGCTAGGCACGGGGGCCTACGCTCATCTCACGCCTAGCGTATGCCACCCTGCCAGGTCCCTCGGACCTGGTCTTCGCACGCCCCTCCCGAGTGGGACCTCGGCGAGGAAAGGTATGGAGGTCTGTTTGCACATCAAGGGATACTCCTGAGCATCACGACCTAGGAGCCTAACTGGTCGCGTAGCCCCTCACTCCTTGATCTCTTCCTGGTGATCCGAACGACCCAACGGCACCTGAGGTATGCGTGGGGCCCTGCCGACATAGAACATCAAAGCAAACGGGAAGGAAATCACAGAATCCTAGCAAATTATTACAAAACATATTGTCTCTTAAAAATGCCAAGCATAAGTTTTTACGCCTCCACGAGGCACGATACATATTGCAAGAGTCAAGCGGGGGGAGTGCCATCATCGAGCCTCTTCTTTAGCCTTGGGTGCTGCCATCGCCCACAATGGGAGCCCTGTCGTCGACAACGTCGCTGCCGCCCGTGCCGTTAGCCGTGGTCGTGGGGTCGGTGGCGCCATCATCCGTGGTCGTGGAGTCGACGACAAGGAACTTCCACAGTAGGGCCTCCACCTGGTTCTCCCCGGCTTCGGCAACTGCGATGTGGCGCTCCGGGTCCACGCGCTCAAGCAAGGCACCAAAGTCGATGCTGGGGTCGCGAAGATGGAGGTGGCTGAAGATGCGCGTCATGGCCGAGGTGCAGAGCGTGTGGGCTTCTCCTTCCACCATGGCGCCAACCCCAACGACAACACCCTCGAGCGTCGTGACAAGCTGGGGGAGCAGCTCGGCGGGGCCTTCCTTCGTAGTCACCAATGACTCCTTCAACCCCCTCCCGTAGAGATCCGTAGTGCCTTGCGGGACCTCTACTCGAGGGAGTCAAAGGTGGCATGCCCTCAGAAAGAAGTTTTGCTCTGGCCTCCAGCTGGGCCTTCCCCACCTCCACCTCCTTCTTCAACTTCTCCAGGAAGCCGTGCTCCACGGCCTGCCTTTGGGCCGCCTGTGTCGGCGTCCTGGGAACGGGGTTCCCCAGACATGCCTGCCAGTGGCGTGGCTGAGCCTGCAGGCCATACGACCCATCTTCAGCAACAAAGCATCCAAGACCCTCGCGAGGCGGACGACACAAGACCTCCTCTGGAGTAGCCTAGCAAGGCGGGCTCACAAGGAGCGGAGATATCAAGGTGGGGCAAACCTCACGAGACCCTCGTGACGTGAGCCGTGACACATGACACCAGGCGGGCGCCAGGGCGCGCAGCGTCCTTGTTTCCTCTTTGGTGCTAAGGAGGCCAGCGCAGGTGAAGAGTACCGAGACATCAGGCAAAGGTTGCTATATTGGTGCAAAGAGACCAAGACCTGGAGGACGACAAGACGGAGGTCATCGTGGAGCCCAAGATGGCGTCACCACTAGAGCTTTTGGCAGGCGAAGACGCTTTTGTCAGGATAGCTTGTACTAGCTGCCCCCCTTCAAATTAGCCCGCCATTGTTGGCTCCCTTCCCGCTCGATATTTGGTAAGAGGACCAGGGCCAATATAAATAGGACTAGCTACCACCCTAGCAAGGGACGGATCATTCAGACCATCCTCATACGCACAAGGTCACCGAGCTCAAGAACACCTCAACCTCAGGAGGCTGTTCTTCCCTTGTACTTTTCATCATTAGCCCTAGAGGCAATCCACCACCACCACAATGGAGTAGGGTATTACACCACAATGGTGGCCCGAACCAGTATAAATCTTGTGTCTTTTTGTGTTGCGAGTTCGTTGAGTTCGTCCGCGAGATCTTAGCAAGCTCGGGCGTTGATTGGTGGGAAGGAAAGACTTTGCGCGTACCCCAGTGTTCGAACCTTAAGGGTTTGCCGGAACCCCACATACGACATTTGGCGCGCCGGGTAGGGGTGCTCCGGAGCTCCTCCTCCACCGGCCAGCTCGTCGACGCTCCCTAGCCACGATGTCCGGCGACTCAAGGGCCAGCTCCGATCGCTGGGCAGCCTGGCCAGCCCAGGCAGCGCCGCCTACCCATGAAGGTCTGGACCCCGCACTCCAGGCGGCACGGGCGCCGCCAAACTCCACCGGGCGCGCGCAGCACGGCCAGGCGTCATCCACCCTCACCCCATGGCAGGTACGGGCCACCGCAAGAGCGGCGAGCCATGCCGCAGCAACGGCGCCGCACTCACGGCAGGAGCAAGCGAACATGCAGGCAGCGCTCACCGTGGTGAGGTAGCTGCTGCGGTGCAGACTGAAGGAAAGCGGTCGGGACACACTGCTGGACCGTGTTGCTGAGTTGCTGGATGCAACGGCGTCAGGAGCACCACCCTTCTCCTATTGACTTCCTCCCCAGGCCACTGCAGGGGCGCGCGGCGAACCTCACCACATCCGCGCGCCATCAACTACGCCCGGGGGCTTCATCAACATCAGCACGGCCAGCAGCGTAGGGGGCTCCGACTCCCCCATGCCGCACGCGACGGGCACGGGCGCAAGCGTCGCTCCCCACGGTCCCAGCCGGATGCCGTGCTGTCATCCCCAGGGCGTCACCATGGGTCGAGCAACATGGAGCGTGGGGCACCATGGCGAGGTTTTCGGGGTGACGGCCCCGTAAGTCTACGTGCCCCGCATGATGGACCAAGGTTACGCACCAGAGGACGACCCAGGCTCGTTCATTGGAGAAGATTGGGGAGAGGGGGCGCTAGGAGTCGAAGCCTTCCAAGAACCAACGGAGAACCACAACAATCGCGTCGACAACGACAACTTGGGTACCTCTAATCTCTCAGGAACAGGCTTATGCTAACCATGGGCTGCATATGAATCGGGTTGCAGCGTCGATCGACGACCCTGGCACGGCGGTGCCCGCTCCGACAAGGGAAACACGCTGGGGGCTGCCGGGAGGAAGCCAGGAGCAAGGCCCCTCCCCAAGGCACGCGAAACCAGGGGACACCCGGAGGTAGGCCCTCTGCCGGGGTGGCTTCGACAACCCTTCCCCCGGCAGAGGACCCGTGGTCGCCGAGGGAACCGCTGGCGTCCCCTTTCCTTCCTTTGTGTTGTCCTGGTGACCGGTCGGCTCAAAGGAGGTCGAGGGTGGCGCAAGGCGGGGCTCTCGACTGGCGATATGAAACAAGGCCAGTACCTGTGAAGCTCGCCGCCCGTGACACTCTCACGTAATAATGAGTTGGGGCTGTACATGCCCGGAGTCTCGGGAGCGCTGGCCTCAGGCCCTGGGGCTCCCTCCCACGCCTAGTGGCAGCACTTAGCTCCGTGCTGGTGAGAAGACTTGAAGACCTGAAGACTAGACTAGGTGCCGGACGCAGCCTTTTGCTTTGGATCTCTCTTTCTATGGCTTTGCTTTCTAGATCTGGACTTCAGTTGAAGCTGAATTTTTATTGATGCGCACGGGGGGTGCCTCTTCTTGTTGAGCCATTTCTTGCCTTCTGGATCTCGTTTGGTTTGGGACTCTTGTCCATCGCCTTTTCCTCGCAAAGCTCCTCGCGAGCCGGACCGCGCAAAGCACACGCTCATATAGCACGCGCTAGCACTACGCCTGGTGCTCACCTCTTGGGCCCCTCAAATGGGGCGGTAAGCTCCGCATGATTCTCAGGAACTCGTCGCCTCGCAACCTAGCCCTAAGCTGGTGCTGACTAAGGTAAACCGCATCGGGAAACTCACCCCCGGCCTCATGAGCTCATGAGGACATATACCCACAACACATGGGAAAGTAAAAAAATGCAATTTACTTACATGAGGGGCTCCCCCTCTCAAAATGCTCTTACGGGTCTTCCAAGGGCCACGCCCGAGTTTTCTGTGCAAGATGAAACAATAGGCGAACATGGGATCAGCCAGAGATATCACTCGCTACATCACCCGCGGACGCGTCACTCGCGTCGTCATCATCTTCGTCGGAATCGCCGCCGCTGTTGGCAACGCCCCCATCACCGTCATCAACCACGTCACCTTCATCCGCGACGACCGCCACCACGTCATCCTCCAAGGTGAAGGCCCTGACCAATGCGTCGACATGGTCCTCTACCCAACGCGCCAGGTCGCCCCGGACGGCCGTGGGTACGGGGGCAATGGCGGCATCGAAGTCGAAGTTGGGGTCAGCATTCAGAAGATGGCTGAAGACACTACTGTCGGCATCTTGGGAACGGGGGTCCCCAAACTTGCCTGCCTGCGGCCCGCGGCATGGCTGAGCCTGCAGGCCGTACGACCCATCTTCAGCAACAAAGCATCCAAGACCCTCGCGAGGGTCCAAATCTCGCGAGGCGGATGACACCAGACCTCCTCGGGAGTAGCCTAGCTAGGCAAGCTCACGAGGAGCGGAGATATCAAGGCAGGGGAAACCTCATGAGACCCTCGTGACATGAGCCGTGACGCACGACACCAGGCAGGCGCCAGGCGGGCGCCAGCGCGCGTAGCATCCTTGTTTCCTCTTTGGTGCTAAGGAGGCCAGCGCAGGCGAAGAGTACCGAGGCATCAGGCAAAGGTTGCTATATTGGTGCAACGAGATCAAGACTAGGAGTACATCAAGACGGAGGTCATCGTGGAGCCCAAGACGGCGTCACCACCAGAGCTTTTGGCAGGCGAAGACCGCTTTTGTCAGGATAGCTTGTACTAGCTGTCCCCCTTCTAATTAGCCCGCCATTGTTGGCTCCCTTCCCGCTCGATATTTGGTAAGAGGACCAGGGCCAATATAAATAGGACTAGCCACCACCCTAGCAAGGGACGGATCATTCAGACCATCCTCACACGCACAAGCTAACCGAGCTCAAGAACACCTCAACCTCAGGAGGCCGTTCTTCCCTTGTACTATTCATCATTAGCCCTAGAGGCAATCCACCACCACCACACTAGAGTAGGGTATTACACCACAATGGTGGCCCGAACCAGTATAAATCTTGTGTCTTTCTGTGTTGCGAGTTCGTCGAGTTCGTCCACGAGATCTTAGCGAGCTAGGGCGTTGATTGGTGGGAAGGAAAGACTTCACGCGCACCTCATTGTTGAACCTTCAGGGTTTGCCGGAACCCCACATCCGACAGCTTGCTCCAGCTCGGTGTTGCAGTCGGCGACTGTAGTTACTCGGGCCTTTAGCTCCTCCTCCCGCACCTCAAGCCGACGGGCCTCGGCGGCCTGCCTGTGATGGAGGGTCTTCAGCTCGGCCACCGCCGCTCGGCAGCGCTCCTAGGTGGCCTTGGCGTCCTTCAACGCCGCGTTGCAGGCGGCCGTGGCTAGGGAGGCTACCTGCTCGCCCTCCTCTGAGGACGCCACAGCCTGGCCCCAGGCCGCTGTCATAGACGCGCCAACCCGCAGCCATCCTGAGATCAGCTCTAGACGCCCCGAGACCATGCGATGGTCGGGGCCCTGAAGATCATCCCAAAGCTGGTCCAACACGTTGCGAGCCTCTTGCAGAGCATCGAGCGTGGCAGAAGGACCACTGTTCAGCAGCGAGATGGACGGGGGAGGAGAAGGTGCTAGCGCCAGGACTGGAGAAGCAGTAGCGGCAGAGAGGGCCGGGGCTCCCAAGCCTTCGTGACCTCAGCAGGCTAGCTGAGGATGGGCGCCTCTGGAGCTGGCTTGGCCGCTGAGGTTGCCTCCTCCTGAGGACGTCCCGAGTCTCGGGAGGACGAACTAGCCGCGGGAGCATTCGGGCCGGTCCCATCCTCCTGTGCCGGAGATGGCGTGGCCGCGCAAGCTGCTTGGCCTTGGTGGTTCCGGCCACCTCCTTCTTCTTCTTCGCCATCGACGTTGGCCTGGCCGCAGAGGAGGCAAACATCAAGACACTATGACAAGAACATGAAGCGAAGACAAGACGGCGCGCTAACTGGTCCATAGCGACATAGTCCCTCGTCGTCTTCAGGAGCGCGAGACCCGCATGCTTCGTTGGAATGGGGGCCGCCGTGCCCTCAGGGACAAACGGGCGCACGGCCGGCTGCGCCATGGTGGCAGCTGGCGGCGAGGCGGAGGTGTCATCTCGGGAGAGTAGCGCCGACCAGCCCATCTTCAGGACCCCCCTAGCTTCAGCCTCTTCGAAGGGGTGCCCCTGGACCTCGTGGTGACCCTGGTAGAGTGCGGGGAATCCCTGACTGGGCGTCGTCGTCGTTGGAAAGGACGCGGAGGAGGTCGGTCTAGCACGGGGGAGAAGTCTGCCCTGCACCTTCCAGGGTCGCCTTCGAGTCCACCCTTTCCTCCTTGTCGTACTCGCCAGAGGAAACCATCACCGGGGAGACCGGGGATCAGGAAGGGTCCAGAGGCACGAGCCCGTGCTCGTCGAAGACAGCCGTGGCGTCGGTGATGTTCTCACCGTCGGGGAGGCGATACAGCGGAAGATGGGTGTCCGGGGGGCAACCCCGGTCCTGCCCGAGCAAGGGGCGCACGGCCTTGTTTAGCTCCTTGTCGGACAAGTTGTCCAGGCGCAGCTGGAGGTCGCCTTCTGCACTCTTGAGCCTCCACAGGGCGCGCGAGCACGCCTGGAGCGGAGCCAGGCGCTGCGTCAGGAACTCCTTGACGATCATGGCTCCCGTCAGCTTCTCCGCCTTCGGGTCATCCGGCTTCAGATCGGACACCATCTTCTCCATCAACTAACCCACCCGAGGATCGGTGAGCTTCTCGTGAGACCATCCTTCTTGGGGCGTCGACAACCTGGGCAGCAGCTCCAGCCGAGGGTAGGAGCGCTTGGCATCCATGAAGATCCACTTGTTCCGGAAGTCTTCCACCTTCTTCCCAGCCCGCAAAATTGTGTTGCTGCTGTTGTCCGTCATGAAGTTAGCGCACCCCGAGCACTGGCCGCCATTGACCCGAAGGTAGAAGAAGTGGCGGAGCAGCGCCACGGAGGGCATCACCCCCAGAAACGCCTCACAGTAAAAGGCGAAGATTGTCTGGAGGAGGATGGAGTTGGGGTGAAGATGGAGGGCGTGGAGCTTATAGTGGCGAAGAACGGCATAGAAGAAGTTGGAGAAAGGGGGAACCAGCCCCGTGAAGACACTGTGAAAGAAGAAGGGGTAGAAGGTGCCGCCCAAGGTTTCCGGCTTGGCGTAGCCAACCTCAAGCGCCATCTCTCCCCCTCATTGCTACTGCCTGCTGTTAGTTGGAGCGCGGCGGTGAGGTGCTTCTCCTCAGCGATGGTGGATGTGCTTAGGGCAGGCTCGAACCAAGAGGGTGAGCGCACGGCCGTGGCTGAGGACTTTGCCTTGTCGGTGTGCTTAGGGTCGAAGGTTTGGCAAATCTGGAGTTTTTCTGAGAGGGAGGAGAAGGGGATCTAGAGCAAGATGAAGGAAGGGCAATGAAGGCTTTGTAGCGGGTGCCGGACTTTTTTGTCAGCCAAGAGCAGTTGCTGAGGCACTGTGGGGAAGCGGAGGCGCCCACGTCCCATCAATCGCCACGCATCGACCAAGGCCATAGGCGGTTAGGGCCCGCGGTGCTCCGCACTTGCCCTTTGGCTTCGCCTCAGAGCCAAGTTCGAGCGCGCCTTGGGCCCGGGGGCTACTGTCGTAGTTCTGGGAATGGGGGTACCCAGACTTGCCTGCCTGCGGCCGATGGAGTGGCTCTGTCGATGGCCTGGTACGGCCTAGCTTCAACATCAACAGCTCAAGACCCTCGCGAGGGGCCAAGCCTCGTGAGGCAAACGACACCAAGACCTCCACGTGGGGTGGCCTCCCCAGGCTGGCTCCCGAGGAGCGGAGATATCTATGCAAGGTGCACCTCGCGAGGTTCAGATGACGTGAGCCATGACGACTAAGGCCAGGAAGGCGCCAGTGGATGCAGTGTACCAATTTCCTCTTTGGTGCTAAGGAGGTACGCGCAGGCGCGGAGTCCCGAGGAATCAAGCAAAGGTTTGCATTCCAGTGAAGCAAGACCAAGACCGCTGGGACGGCAGGACGAAGGTCATTGCTAAGCCCACCACGGCGTCACGACCAGAGGCTTTTGCAGGCGAAGACTACTTTTGTCAGGATAGCATGTACTAGTTGTCTCCCTTCAAATTTGGCTGTTGTGGGATCCCTTCCTGCCTTCATTTGGGAAGACGACCAAGGCCACTATAAATAGGACCTATCCACCACCATAGTGGAAGAGGTATCATTCGGATCATCCACACACCCACCAGCTCATCGATCTCAAGAACACCTCTCCTCCTGAGGTTGTTCTCCACTATACTAGTTCATCCTTAGCCCCTCAAGGTCAATCCACCACAAAGCAGGCGTAGGGTTTTACACCGCAAGGTGGCCCGAACCTGGGTAACTGCTGTGTCTCTTGTACATTCGGTTTGTCGAGCTAATCCGTGAGATTAGCGAGCAGGCAGACTGGGGAGGACGAGTTCTTCGCACGCACCCTAGAGTTTGAACCTCTCAAGGGTCCGCGGAACCCGAAATCCGACAGTGGTGTGATGTGAACGTCGACTACATGACACTTCACCATGGTTTGGGCCTAGGGGAAGGCATTGGGAAGTAATATGTAGATGATGGGTTGCTAGAGTGACAAAGGCTTAAACCCTAGTTTATGTGTTGCTTCGTAAGGGGCTGATTTGGATCCTTATGTTTCATGCTATGGTTAGATTTATCTTAATTCTTCTTTCGTAGTTGCGGATGCTTGTGAGAGGGGTCAATCGTATGTGGGAGGCTTGTCCAAGGAAGGGCAGCACCCAAGCACCGGTCCACCCACATATCAAATTATCAAAGTAACGAACGTGAATCATATGAGCATGATGAAAACTAGCTTGACAGTAATTCCCATGTGTCCTCGGGAGCGCTTTTCTTTATATAAGAGTTCGTCCAGGCTTGTCCTTTTCTACAAAAAGGATTGGGCCAACTTTCTGCACCTTAGTTACTTTTTTTACTTGTTACCCATTACAAATTATCTTATCACACAACTATTTGTTACCGATAATTGCAGTGCTTGCACAGAATACCTTGGTGAAAACCACTTGTCATTTCCTTCTGCTCTTCGTCAGGTTCGACGCTCTTACTTATCGAAAGGACTACGATAGATCCCATATACTTGTGGGTCATCATCTGTCCCCTCCTTTGGCCCATAAGGCCCATAACTTGCCGGGGGGGTGCCCGAACCCCTTCCGGCGACCCGATTCCTTCCCGGTACGTCCCGAAACACTTCCGGTGTCCAAATACCATCATCCTATATATCAATATTTACCTCTCAACCATTTCGAGACTCCTCGTCATGTTTGTGATCTCATCTGGGACTCCGAAAAACATTCGATCACAAAAACATATAACTCATATAACACTATATCGCTAACGAACGTTAAGCATGCTGACCCTACGGGTTCGAGAACTATGTAGACATGACCGGATACCTCTCTGGCCAATAACCAATACCAGAACCTGGATGCCCATATTGTCTCCTACTTATTCTACGAAGATCTTTATCGATCTAACCGTTATGACAACATACATAATTCCCTTTCTCCATCAGTATGTTAGTTGCCCGAGATTTGATCATTGGTATCTTCATACCTAGTTCAATCTCATTACCGGCAAGTATCGTTACTTGTTCCGTAGTACATCACCTTGTGACTAACTCCTTAGTCATTTGCTTGCAAGCTTATGATGTGTATTACCGAGAGGGCCCAAAGATACCTCTCCGATACTCGGAGTGACAAATCCTAATCTCGATCTATCTTCTGCCGTGATTGGGTTTTGAGTCTTACTCAACTTCACACCTTGCAACACAGGCAAGAACCCTTTCTTTGACAGATCCATTTTGAGCTTCTTTGAAATCTTGTCAAGGTATGTGCTTTGTGAAAGTCCTATTAAGCGTCTCAATCTATCCCTATAGATCTTGATGCCCAATATATAAGTAGCTTCACCGAGGTATTTCATTAAAAAATTCTTATTCAAGTATCCTTTTTATGCTATTCAGAAATTCTATAGCATTTCCAATAAATAATATGTCATCCACATATAATATCAGAAATGCTACAGGGCTCCCACTCTCTTTCTTGTAAATACATGCTTCACCATAAGTCTGTATAAAACCATATGCTTTGATCACCTCATCAAAGCGTATATTCCAACTCCGAGATGCTTGCAGTCCATAGATGGATCGCTGGAGCTTGCACACTTTGTTAGCACCTTTAGGATCGACAAAAACTTCTGGTTGCATCATATACAACTCTTCTTTAATATCCATTAAGGCATGCAATTTTTGACATCCATTTTCTAGATTTCATAATTATAAAATGCGGCAATTGCTAACATGATTCGGGCAGACTTAAGCATTGCTACGGGTGAGAAAGTCTCATTGTATTCAACCCCTTGAACTTCTCGAGAACACTTTTGTGACAAGTTGAGCTTTGTAGATAGTGATATTACTATCAGCGTCTGTCTTCCTCTTGAAAATTCATTTATTCTCATTGGCTTGCTGATCATTGGGAGAATCCACCAAAGTCCACACTTTGTTCTCATACATGGATCCTATCTCAAATTTCATGGCCTCAAGCCATTTATCGGAATCTAGGCTCATCATAGCTTCTTCATAGTTCGTAGGTTCGTCATGGTCTAATAACATGACTTCTAGGACAAGATTTCCATACAACTCTGGTGCCGAACATGCTCTGTTCGACCTACGAAGTCCAGTAGTAACTTGATTCGAAGTTTCATGATCATCATCATTAGCGTCCTCTTTAGTTGGTGTTGGCATCACGGGAACAGATTCCTCTGATGTTCTACTCTCCAATTCGAGAGAAGGTATAATTACCTCATCAAGTTCTATTTTCCTCCTACTCACTTCTTTCGAGAGAAAACTCCTTCTCTAGAAAGAACCCTTCTTAGCAAAAAAGATCTTGCCTTCGGATCTGTGGTAGAAGGTTTACCCAATAGTTTCTTTAAGGTATCCTATGAAAGCGCACTTCTTCGATTTAGGTTCGAGCTTATCAGGCTGAAGCCTTTTGACATAACAATCGCATCCTCGAACTTTAAGAAACGACAGCTTAGGTTTCTTGTAAAACCATAGTTCGTATGGTGTCCTCTCAACATATTTATACGGTGCCCCATTTAACGTGAATGCGGCTATCTCTAAGGGATAACCCCAAAATGATAGTGGTAAATCGGTAAGAGACATCATAGATCGCACCATATCTAATAAAGTACGGTTAGGACGTTCGGACACACCATTATGCTGTGGTGTTCTAGGTGGTGTGAGTTGTGAAACTATTCCACATTGTTTTAAATGAAGGCCAAACTCGTAACTGATGTCTACTATGCAACTTTATTCTTGTAGACTCGTGTTGGGCCTCCAAGCGCAGAGTTTTGTAGGATAGTAGCAATTTTCCCTCAAGTGGATGACCTAAGGTTTATCAATCCATGAGAGGTGTAGGATGAAGATGGTCTCTCTCAAACAACCCTGCAACCAAATACAAGAAATCTCTTGTGTTCCCAACACACCCAATACAATGGAAAATTGTATAGGTGCAGTAGTTCGGCGAAGAGATGGTGAAAAAAGTGTAATATTGATGGTATAAATATGTTTTTATAATCTGAATAAATAAAAACAGCAAGGTAGCAAATAGTAAACGGGCACAAAGACGGTATTGCAATGCTCAAAAATAAGGCCTCCACGTTACTAATACGTCTCCAATGCTCAATAGTAAATGGATAAATATTTGCTACTATTTGCTACCTTGGAGACGTATCAGTAACTCAAATATTTGCCACCACGATCGGATCGTAGAAACTTTATTTTCTTGTTACGATAATTCTCCACTTCACTCTGAAATAATATGAACTTTTCAAATGTTTCAGACTTGTGTTTCATCAAGTAGATATACCCATACCTACTCAAATCATCTGTGAAGGTCAAAAAATAACAATACCCGCCACGTGCTCCAACACTCATCGGACCGCATACATTGGTATGTATTATTTCCAATAAGTCATTAGCTCGCTCCATTGTTCCGGAGAACGAAGTTTTAGTCATCTTGCCCATGAGGCATGGTTCGCAAGTATCAAATGATTCATAATCAAGTGATTCCAAAATCCCATCTGCATGGAGTTTCTACATGCGCTTTACACCAATATGACCTAAACGGCAGTGCCACAAGTATATTGCACTATCATTATCAACTTTGCATCTTTTGCATCAATATTATGAATATGTGTATCACTACGATCGAGATTCAATAAACCATTCACATTGGGTGTATTACCATAGAAGGTTTTATTCATGTAAATAGAACAACAATTATTCTCTGACTTAAATGAATAAACATATTGCAATAAACATGATTGTCTGTTCAATATCTGGCGTATCTCATAGTAGGGGTCCTAAGCTAGGCGTCTTGGAGCGATGGTAACATGGACACGTGATTTTACCCAGGTTCAGGCCCTCTTGATGGAGGTAAAACCCTACGTCCTGCTTTTGATGGTATTCATATGGGTGTAGTACAGAGTACATATGTCTACCACGAGACTAATCTAATGAATATGAGATTGTCTATTGACTAGCCTGGCCTCGGTTTATATAAGACACCGGAGGCCTAGGGTTTAGGAGAGTCCTTGTCTTGGGCGCCATGTCTTATGGAGTCTTCCTTGTATGCGGCAGGGGTTGTCCGAACTGGCCCACGAGTATGCGGCCATGGGGTCCTCGGCCCAATCTAATTGATCGGGAGACGACGTGGTGAGTACCCCCTAGTCCAGGACACTGTCAGTAGCCTCCTGAACTGGTCTTCAAGTTGGGGACGCTCCTTGATTCTTCTGAACTGTTCTTCATCTTCGGTCATCGGTCTTGAAAACTGGTTCAACAAATCTTCCCATCTTCGATCTTGAGGATCGCCAATGTGCATCCGAAGAGTTTACACGTCGGGTATCCGAGGAGCCCCTTTAAGTTTCCGGCCTTTATTGCCTTGTTATTTTCACGCACACCTCGGGTTTGAAGTTGTCCCCGTGTGGCGGTGTCCTCTTGCATCCGAGCTCCAACGATGGATTGCATTTGAGGTATCTTTTGCAGCCGAGCACCAACGTCGGACTGTATCCGAGCTCCAACACCGGACTGAATCTAAACTCCAATGCCGGATAGTATCCGAGCTCCAACGCCGGACTGTATCCGAGGTGTCATAGATCACCTTGGCTCAAAAAAATTGAAGGAGTTTAGCCGAGCTTAATGCCAGAAATTCCGTCTATGGAGCCAACCACTGGCGTCCGAGCTTTATGTCGGACTGCTTCTGGGGTATCTATTGTAGTCGAGCACCAATGCTGGACTATATCCGAGGTAGTACACCACCTCGTCCATGGGCTGATTTTTATGAATTTAATATCCAATTGTGCAATGTAATCTCTGCTGAGATGTATAGCCAGTAGCCCTCAAGGTGCGTGTTGGCCTAATATCTGGGATGCACCTGAAGGAAAAAATCAAACCGCTGACCCTAGTAGCCCCTGAGACTCAGGTCGATTCATAAAATCAGCATGAGGATCAATTCCCAGTTCGGCAGCATATTTAGGAATAGAAATGCGGTGTGCAAAGTCCTCAAGACTCAGGTTGGGTGGAAACTCCAAATCAGGGGAACTATGTACCCCTTTAATATTTGTAAATAATAAGCACGAAGCCCAGTAGCCCCCGAGCCTTAATGTGGGCACGGGTGGCCGAATGAAGGATCGATATCCAAAGTAAAATCACAAATTATGTGTAATGATTCTATGTATGCAAATACTTTTCATCATCAATGCTCGGATCTGCATTGTACAAAACTTTGTTGACCGACCATCGGCTTCCACCTCCTTGGCCAGTAGCCAACGAGTGTTTGTCCTACTTTATAAAGAATTTACAAGGGCAAAGATTTATGACAAACAAGGCAATCCGGCCATACGGTTTTATAAAAAAAGGTACGTAGAGAGATATGTTGTATTATTGTTTAATATAAGATATGTCTTCCAAAGAAAATAGTCCCGCTATCGGTTCCTTTCTTTGGGTTGTCATGCTAAGCATGATCATGAAACCTCAGCTCTAATGTAAGAGCAAAATATTGAGGATTTAGTTTGGGAGGCCAGCTACTAGCCCCGGTAGTGTTCGACGACAGTCGAGGTCAAGCCATAAACACTTCGTCCAATGTTATGAATGGTTCGTCATTTAACACAGCCTTCGGATCGCTGACAAGTTTACGCTTATTGTGACAGTCAGCTTTCGGTTTTCTCCACTGAGGTGATTAACCATGTGAGCTGGAAGCACAATCGCAGTGGTTCTCCCTTTGCACACCTAGCCGAACAAAGCGGAACGTAGGAGGCAAGCACAGGAGCCGGGCAACCCAACTATTGACTAAAGACACAATTCGAAACCGATGCATATAAAGCAATACCCGAGAATTTTTTGCCGAATCTCTAAAGAAGTCCGACGCTGCACTTTGAGACTTGTGCTGGAAACACACAAATAGTTTAAAAGTGCCAAAAGCTTGGAAAACCAAAAAACGCCAGTACAAACATGACGTCCAAAAAAGATCAAGTGTTCGGTGCCAATCCGAAAAATTGGTCTGAGAGAAAAAAAGTGCTTCTGTCATGCTTTAACATAACGCGTCCTATCTCAAGACGTCAAGCGGGTCAGCCTTCGGCTTCAACCTCCCTATCCCGAAGGCGGGGTGTTTCTCGTTAGGCTACCCGGCTATTGAACACACACTCGCGTCGAAAAAGGAGTGATAGAAGAAGACTTTGCAGCAACTGAGAAGAAAAAAATATTGTAAAACGGCTCATGCAAATTTAAGAGCCCCCAAGTGACTTGGGTAAAATAATTTGATGTATAATGATTGTATGTACCAACGTACTTGTATCATATCTGTGTTCACCCGAACTTTAAACGCGTCTTAACCGACCGTCGGCTTCTCCCTCTTCGGTCAAGGACCCAAAAGTGTCATGTACTCCACCTGTCGAGAGTATCAACGGTGTTTCCGATGACCAGGCAATCAGGCCATAAGGCTATAACAGACAAAGCGCGCTCAGAGAATTTATGCTATATTACTAACGAAGTGTAAGAAGCATCTTGTGCCCCCACCGATACCTTTCTTCGGTGCTCATTGTTACTATGACATACTTGTGCAATAGATTTTTTGTACTCATGAGTTCCGTTGTGTGCCGACCAATGTTGGGGATATCGCTTATCGGGAACTTATCGGTCGACCCATGATAAGGGGTAAATCGGCAAGTTTATCGGCATATCGGCCGATTTATTGCCATATCGGCTGATTTATCGGTCGATTTATCTTATCGGCCAGACAACAATAAGCGATAAATTGGCCGATTTATCGAAATATCGGTAGATATCTTGAACAGTGGTGCCGACCATAATTGAAAACAATAAGAGCACTAGCTTTCGGCTTCACCCAGTCCAAGGTCCGGCTCGGATGACCTGATTGTAACAATCGCAGAGGTGCTCCCTTTACTCCCTAGCCGAACAATCGGGAACATACGGGTAAAAACAGGAGCGAGGCAACCCAGCTTGCAAATCGCTTAAGTCAATATGGTGCATATTGTGGCGTAATACACGAACAAGGAATGAAGTCGTACAAGTATAACCATATGCAAGAGGAAAGGCTTCCTGAAGGAAGCCCCCAAGTGAATTGGGTGTTTGAATTTGTATGCCACAAACAAGGTTATGACAAGGGATTTTTTAATAAACAACTTTCTGCCAAAAAGGTATAATGCTTGGCCGAACCGAACAAAATTTAAAACTGAAAGTTTTTGAGCATGAAAGCGACTTAGCTAGTTAATGTGTTCGGTATTGATGATGCGGTCCGAGCTTGATGCGGGACAAGGTTCCAGCCCCCAAGATGGTCCCGAGGTGGCTAAGAAGCGAGTTCGGCACTCCAAAAATATGAAGCCCCCAGTCCAGTTGCGGTGATGGAGCAGATCGGCGGGTGACAACGGAGTCTCCGGCTGAGTAGGTTGACGAAGCGACGACGCGAGGTTGCCAACATAGGACAGCACACCAAGGCGACAACACAATTTGGTCGACGGAGGGCCCAAACCTCAGACTGGGTAGATGGCTCCAGCGCGGCTCAGTCTAAGTCGATTGGCTGCACAGATAAAATAGTGCAAACCAAAAGTAATGACAAATAATAATGTATATATAAAAAAATTCTTCTACATAATTAATATAAGTGAAGTAAATAATGAAAGAGATATGGCCTGGGCGACAAGGTCAGCTCGACGGAGCCACAATGTGGAAATGTTGACACAGGGACACGCGTCGACGCGATGTAACGACTTGGTCAACGTCGGCGGGACGACGATATCGCCTTGCCGAAGAGTTAGAGCGGCCCAACCTAAATAGATTGCCTGCTTACAAAAAGTAGTGCAACCAAGAAATAATAACAGTGAAAAAAAGGTGCATAATTAATTTATGCGATGTAAAAAAAGTTTGGTAAATATGGCCTGAGCGTGGAGGCTGGCTCGATGGTATGACGGCGTTGTGGCGCGGCGATGTCGACACAGGTCGGCCAACCTCAGTGACGGCTAGACGCCGGCTAGACCAACGTCATGCACAAGTGTCGACAAAATTCCCCTGCAAAAATAATGCATTACAAAACAACAGAAAATAGTACCCCCACCGACACGTGATTTTACCCAGGTTCAGGCCCTCTTGATGGAGGTAAAACCCTACGTCCTACTTTTGATTGTATTCATATGGGTGTAGTACAGAGTACATATGTCTACCACGAGACTGATCTAATGAATATGAGATTGTCTATTGACTAGCCTAGCCTCGGTTTATATAAGACACCGGAGTCCTAGGGTTTAGGAGAGTCCTTGTCTTGGGCGCCAAGTCTTGTGGAGTCTTCCTTGTATGCGGCAGGGGTTGTCCGAACTAGCCCACGAGTATGTGGCCATGGGGTCCTCGGCCCAATCTAACTGATCGGGAGACGACGTGGTGAGTACCCCCTAGTCCAGGACACCGTCAATGATCTAATCATATTCATGCTCAACGCAAACACCAAATAACATTAATTAGGTTCAACACTAATCCCAAAGGTAGAGGGAGTGTGCGATGGTGATCGTATCAACCTTGGAGTCATTTCCAACACACAGCGTCACCTCGCCCTTAACTAGTCTCTGTTTATTCTGCAACTCCTGTTTCAAGTTACTCATCTTAGCAACTGAACCGGTATCAAATGCCCAGGGTCTACTATTAATAATAGTAAGGTACACATCAATAACATGCATATCAAATATACCTTTGTTCACTTTTCCATCCTTCTTATCCGCCAAGTATTTGGGGCGGTTCCGTTTCCAGTGAACATTTCCTTTGCAGTAGAGACACTCGGTTTCAGGCTTGGGTCCATCTTTGGGCTTCTTCATTGGAGCGGCAACTTGCTTACCATTCTTCTTAAAGTTCCCTCTCTTTCCCTTGCCCTTTTTCTTGAAACTAGTGGTCTTGTTAACCATCAACACTTGATGCTCTTTCTTGATTTCTACCATCACCGATTTCAGCATTGCGAAGAGCTCGGGAATCATTTTCGTCATCCCTTACATATTATATTTCATCACGAAGTTCTAGTAGCTTGGTGATAGTGACTAGAGAACTTAGTAAATCACTATCTTATCTGGAAGATTAACTCCCACTTGATTCAAGCGATTGTATTACCTAGACATTCTGAGCACATGCTCACTTGTTGAGCTATTGTCCTCCATCTTGTAGGTGAAGTACTTGTCAGAGGTCTCATACCTCTCGACAAGGGCATGAGTCTGAAATACCAATTTCAGCTCTTGGAACATCTCATATGCTGTGTGGCATTAAAAATGTTTTTGAAGTCCCCGTTCTAAGCCGTAAAGCATGGCGCACTAAACTATTAGGTAGTCATCATATTGAGCTTGCCAAACGTTCATAACGTCTGCATCTGCTCCTGCAGTAGGTCTGTCACCTAGCGGTGCATCAAGGACGTAATTCTTCTATGCAGCAATGAGGATAATCCATGGATCACGGACCCAGTCTGCATCATTGCTACTATCATCTTTCAACTTATTTTTCTCTAGGAACATATCAAAAATAGGGTAGCCATATTGCGAGCTATTGATCTACAACATAGATATGCAAAAACTTATTAAGACTAAGTTTATGATAAATTTAAGTTCAATTAATCAAATTACTAATGAACTCCCACTTAAATTAACATCCCTCAAGTTATTTAAGTGATACATGATCCAAATTAACTAACCCATGTCCGATCATCACGTGAGATGGGGTAGTCATCAATGGTGAACATCTCTATGTTGATCATATCTAGTATATGACTCATGTTTGACCTTTCGGTCTCCAGTGTTCCGAGACCATGTTTGTACATGCTAGGCTTGTCAAGTTTTACCCAAGTATTCTGCATGTGTAAAACTGTCTTACACTAGTTGTATGTGAATGTAGAGTCTATCACACCCAATCATCACGTGGTGTATCGAAACGACGAACTGTAGCAACGGTGCATACTCAGGGCGAACACTGTTATCTTGAAATTAAGTGAAGGGATCATCTTTTGACATGATATGGCCATCACTATGATGCCATTCTATGCAAAATAATATGCATAAAAGATAAACATCACATGCAATCAAAATATGTGACATGATATGGCCATCATCTTGTGCTTTTGATCTCCATCTTCAAAGCATTGTCATGATCTCCATCATCACCGGCTTGACACCTTGATCTCCATCGTAGTGTCGGTGCGACGAGGTCGTCACGCCAACTATTGCTTCTACAACTATCGCTAATGCATAGTGATAAAGTAAAGCAACTACATGGCGCTTGCACTTTAGACAATAAAGAGACAACCCTAAGGCTCCTGCCGGCTGTCGATATTACAAAAGATGATCATCTCATACATCAACATATATCACATCATATCTTGACCATATCACATCACAACATGCCCTGCAAAAACAATTTACATGTTCTCTACTTTGTTGTTGCAAGTTTTACATGGCTGCTACGGGCTACTAGCAAGAACCGTTTGTACCTATGCATAAAACCACAACGGTGATTCATCAAGTTTGCTGTTTTAACCTTCTTCAAGGAATGGCCTTAGTCAAATTCGATTCAACTAAAGTAGGAGAAACAGACACCTACTCGCGACCATTATGCAAAACTCGTTGCATGTCAGTTGGTGGAACCGGTCTCATGTGTGTGGACATGTAAGGTTGGTCTGGGCCGCTTCAACCCACAATATCGCCGAATCAAAATAAGACGTTGGTGGTAAGCAGTATAACTATCACCGTCCACAACTCTTTGTGTTCTACTCGTGCATATCATGTACGCATAGACCTAGCTCATGATGCCATTGTTGGGAATCGTTGCATGGAAAAAAATCTACGCACATGCAATGATCTATCCATGGAGAGGATAGCAACGAGGGAGAGTATGTCTACGTACCCTTGTAGACCATAAGCGGAAGCCTTTAACAACATGGTTGATGTAGTTGAACTTCTTCGCGCTCACACAGATCAAGTACCGAATGTACGGCACCTCCGCGTTCTGCACACGTTCAGTTCGGTGACGTCCTCCGCCTTCTTGATCCAGCAAGACGGCGAGGTAGTAGATGAGTTCTGGAAGCACAACGGCATGGTGACGGTGTTGGTGAAGTGACCTCTGTAGGGCTTTGCCTAAGCACTACGAAAATATGACCGGGGTTGTAAACGGTGGAGGGAGGCACCACACACGACTAGGCAATTGGGGTTGTAAACGATGGAGGAGGGCGCCGCAGAAGGAGAGGCAATTGTCTGTTTTTTGCTAGGCGCCCCCTCCCACATATATATATATAGGTGAGAGGGAGGGAGGAGCAGCCCAAGTAGGAGGAATCCTACTTGGGGTCCCTCCCAAGCCACGCCCCCTTTCCTTATTTGGAGTGCGGGGAAAGGCATAGGAGGGTGGCGCCCCTTCCTTTCTCCCATGAGAGGGTAAGGCGGGAGGGGCTAGCCCTCCCCTTTTACCTTCACTAGGGCTGGCCAAACAAGGGAGGGGGCGCACCAGCCCCCTTGTGGGCTGGACTATCCCATCCTTTGGCCCATAAGGCCCATAACTCGCCGGGGGGGGTGCCCAGAACCCCTTCCAGTGACCTGATTCCTTCCCGGTACGTCCTGAAACACTTCCGGTGTACAAATACCATCGTCCTATATATCAATCTTTACCTCTAGACCATTTTGAGACTCCTCGCATGTCTGTGATCTCATCCGAGACTACGAACAACATTCCGTCACCAAAAGATATAACTCATATAACACTATGTCGTCAACGAACGTTAAGCGTGTGGACCCTATGGGTTTGAGCACTATGTAGACATGACCGAGACACCTCTTCGGTCAATAAACAATAGAGGAACCTGGATGCGCATATTGTCTCCTACATATTCTATGAAGATCTTTATCGATCAAAGCGTTATGACAACATACGTAATTCCCTTTGTCCATCGGTATGTTACTTGCCCGAGATTTGATCGTCGGTATCTTCATACCTAGTTCAATCTCATTACTGGCAAGTCCCTTTACTCGTTCCTTAATACATCACCTTGTGACTAACTCCTTAGTCATTTTCTTGCAAGCTTATGATGTGTATTACCGAGAGGGCCTAGAGATACCTCTCCGATACTCGGAGTGACAAATCCTAATATCGATCTATGCCAACTCAACAAACACATTCGAAGATACCTGTAGAGCATCTTTATGATCACCCAGTTACGTTGTGATGTTTGATAGCACACAAGGTATTCCTCCGGTATCCGAGAGTTGCATAATCTCATAGTCGAAGGAATAAGTATTTGACATGACGAAAGCAATAACAATAAATTGAACGATCATTATGCTAAGCTAACGGATGGGTCTTGTCCATCACATCCTTCTCCTAATGATGTGATCCCGTTATCAAATGACAACACATGTTTATGGTTAGGAAACGTTAACCATATTTGATTGAAGAGCTAGTCTAGTAGAGGCTTACTAGGGCATGGTATTTGTTTATGTATTCGCACATGTATTTAAGTTTCCAATCAACACATTTCTAGCATGAATAATAAACATTTATCATGAATAAGGAAATATAATATAAAATAACAACTTTATTATTGCCTCTAGGGCATATTTCCTTCACGTCCATCATCGACCTCACGTCCACCGACACCGGGGATGAACTAGTCGGCGACGCTGATACGTCTCCAACGTATCTATAATTTTTTATTGTTCCGTGCTATTATATTATCTGTTTTGGATGTTTTGTATGCATTAATATGATATTTTATATTATATTTGGGGCTAACCTATTAACCTAGAGCCCAGTGCAAGTTTCTATTTTTCCTTGTTTGTGAGTTTCACAGAAAAGGAATATCAAATGGAGTCCAAACAAAATGAAACTTTTGCGATGATTTTTCTTGGAGCAGAAGACACCTACAAGACTTGGAGATGAAGTCAGAAGACCCATGAGGTGATGACAAGCTGTAGGGCGCCCCTGGCTTGTGGCCCCCTCGGGAGTCCCCTGACCTCCTACATTGGCCAATAAATTCACATCTATTCCCAAACCCTCAGAAGCATCCACGAAAATACTTTTCCACCGCCGCAACCTTCTGTTCCCATGAGATCCCATCTTGGGGCCTTTTCCGGCGATCTGCCGGAGGGGGATTTGATCACGAAGGTCATCTACATCAACCCTATTGCCCTTCCGATGAAGCATGAGTAGTTTACCTTGGACCTATGGGTCCATAGCTAGTAGCTAGATGGCTTCTTCTCTCTCTTTGGTCTTCAATACAATGTTCTCCTCGATGTTCTTGGAGTTCTATCCGATGTAATATTATTTTGCGGTCTGTTTGTCGAGATCTGATGAATTGTGGATTTATGATTAGATTATCTATGAATATTATTTGAATCTTCTCTGAATTCTTATATGCATGATTTGATATCTTTGTATTTCTCTTCGAATTATCGGTTTGGTTTGGCCAACTAGATTGATATTTATTGCAATGGGAGAGGTGCTTAGTTTTGGGTTCAATCGTGCGGTGTCCTCACCCAGTGACAAAGTAGGGGTAGCGAGGCAAATATTGTATTGTTTCCATCAAGGATAAAAAGATGAGGTTTTCATCACATTGCTTGAGTTTATCCCTCTACATCATGTCATCTTACTTAAGGCGTTACTCCGTTCTTTATGAACTTAATACACTAGATGCATGCTGGATAGCGGTCGATGTGTGGAGTAATAGTAGTAGATGCAGGTAGGAGTCGGTCTACTTGACACGGACGTGATTCCTATATGCATACTCATTGCCTTGGATATCGTCATAACTTTGCGCTTTTCTATCAATTGCTCGATAGTAATTGTTCACCCACCGTATTATTTTCCTTCAAGAGAGAAGCCTCTAGTGAAATCGATGGCCCCCGGGTCTATTTTCTATTATATATTTTTCAGATCTATGTCCAAAAATACCAAAAATACCTTGCTGCAATTTATTTACTTTTATTTTGTTTTATGTTTTAGAAATCTTTTATACCTATCTCTATCACATCTCACCTTTGCAACTGACTGTGAAGGGATTGACAACCCCTTTATCGCGTTGGGTGCAAGTGTTTGATTGTTTGTGCACGTGCATAGATTGGAGACTTGATTGTACCTCCTACTGGATTGATACCTTGGTTCTCTAACTGGGGGAAATACTTATCTCTACTTTGCTGCATCACCCTTTCCTCTTCAAGGGGAAAACCAACACAAGCTCAAGAAGTACCAGGAAGAATTTCTAGCGCCATTGCCAGGGAGGTCTACTTCAAACCTACCAAGTACTCACCATAAACTCTCATCTCTTGCATTACATTATTTTCCATTTGCCTCTTGTTTTCCTCTCCTCCACTTCTAAAACGATTTTCAGATAAACACAAAAGTATTTGCCTTTTTATGCGCCCTTCTTTCCACATGCCTTTTTGCTTATTTGCTATCTTTGCTTGTGTTGCCATGTGCCTTCTATTTGCTTGCATCTTTGCTTGCTAAAAATCTATTGATATGGATCCACTTAAAGTTTTTTACTTGGATCATCTTCGATCCATATGTGCTTGGGCTGAAACCCCAACTAGTTTAGTTGAGGGAAAAATCTTTAGATGAGCATGCTCATTTTGTGCGTCACCATTTGTCTGAAAAAGGGAGAGTCTTATGGTATCAAATAAATTGTTTCCTATGTTATGCTTGGAATCTTTGTGAACTTTGTGATTTCACTTGTTGCTCTATGAACCCTAAAAATACCTTCCCTACCTATGTGAGTTTAATGATAATAAAATCTTATCTTCTTATGAAAAGGGTGTTTACAGTTACTATGATATCAAACATTGAAGAATTTTTTGCTTTTAAGGGTGCTTATTTATAACCCACAAGTATAGGGGATCGTTTGTAGCCTTCTTCAATAAATACGAGTGTCGAACCCAACGAGGAGCTAAAGGCAGAACACATATTCCCTCAAGTTCTATCGACCACCGATACAACTCTACGCACACTTGACATTTGCTTTACCAAAAACAAGTATGAAACTATTTTGCAAGGATAAAACTACGAGTACTTTGCGAGAATAAAACTACGGATAAATTGCAAGGTAATAAAAGTGTATAGCTTTTGTCAACAAGAAAGTCATTTGTCCCTAGGAAATCGATAAAAAGTACCCTGATCCATGGACGACACCTACGAAAATATGCCTTGCCTCGGGCTGAACCGGCGAAGAACTTGCACGCCGAGCCGTTTCGATGATGTCGGTGCAGATGTCCAGCTCGAGGCTGGTTCGCCGATCTTGCCGATGAAGACGTGAATCCCACCAAAGGGGACACGGTACCCGTATTTGATTGAATCGGCCTCAGGACCCCATCCTGCATTGTCGATGTAGAGCTTGCCACGGCGACTCTTTGACATCTGGCCCACAGCGTATCCCTTAAGTCCATCGAAGCTGCCCTTCAAGAACTCGAAACCATCGTGCGATAGCCCCACGGTGGGTGCCAACTGTTGTGGGTTTGTAACGGCAGATGTCCTCGTGAAAGGACTTAGTCGTGGAGCCATCGCAACGGGTTAGCTTAAAGGGGTTAAACCAGACAAGGGGACATGGGAGTTTATACTAGTTCGGCCCCTTCGATGAAGGTAAAAGCCTACGTCTAGTTGTGATTGGTATTGCTAGGGTTTCGAAGGCCAGGGACCGAATCCGCTTTGTTTGGCTCTCGAGTTGTTGTTGTCTGTCCCTAAACCGCGGCCGGGTCGTCCCTTTATATACATAGGTTGACGCCCGCCGGGCTACAGAGTCCCGAAGCCGGTTTATAAACGTATCCGGTTCGGCCTCTCTCTTTCTATCTTACTATACAAGTTACATGACTAGGCCAGTTTACATTTACAAACTGTAACCCGCCTTTAGGCCCTCCGTAAAGCGCCATCATCTTTACATCTTGATGGGCTTCTAATCTTCAAAGAGTCAACCCGGCTACATAAGGTCGGTTTACGTCTAGTAGTAATATCCCCAACAGTAATCATTCTTGCAATTTTACATGAGCGAGAGGCATGAGCTAACATACTTTCTGATTGGAACTCTAGCAAGCATCCGCAACTACTAAAGATCATTAAGGTCATGAAACCCAACCATAGCATTAAGTATCAAGTCCTCTTTACTCCCATACGCCATAACCCACTTATCCGTGTTTAGGCTGCTGTCACCCCTGCAACACTGACAATAAGCAAACCATGAACATATTGCAACACCCTACAGTGGGGGCCCCTCACGTTTGTGCGAGACGGAGGGCACCGTAGGACAGCACCATAAATAAAATATACAATCATACCAACCAAGATCACGATTAACCTACATGACAAAACAGATCTACTCAAACATCATAGGATAGCCACATATCATTGGGAAATAATATACGGAGTTGAGCACCATGTTTAAGTAGAGATTACAGCGGGGAGAAGAGGTGTTACACCGCTGCATAGAGGGGGAGGAAGTTGGTGTTGACGGTAGCAAGATAGTTGATGTAGATCGCCGTCATGATCCTAGCCCCGGCGGCACTCAGGCGCCACCAGGAGAGAGGGGGTGAGAGCCTCCTCCTTCTTCTTAGATGGGAGGAGAGTTCCCCCTCTGGTTCATGGCCTCCATGGTGGTGGAGGGGCAGGAGCCCCTCCGAGATTGGATCTCCCTCTCTGTTCTCTTTTGTTTTGCGTCGCCCAGATCTGGCCGAAAACCGTTTCTTATATTCCAGGAGATTCATAACTCCGATTGCGCTGAGATTTCAACGCGAATTTTTTCTGGATATAAGCTTCCTTGCAACCGAAGTAGAGCTACAACCGACGTTCGAGGAGGGCACAACCCACCACCACGCGCCAGGGGCCTTTGGCGCGCCCTGGTGTCTTGTGGGCTGCGTGGGCCTCCGTTTTGCGGTGATTCCAACTCCCAAAAATCACATATATTCCAAAATAATTCTCTGTAAAATTTTATTGCATTTGGACTTCGTTTGATATGGATTTTCTGCGATACAAAAAACATGCAAAAAACAGGAACTGGCACTGGGCACTGGATCAATAGGTTAGTCCAATAAATCATATAAAAAGTTGCCAGAAAATGTGAAAGTTGGATAATATTGGCACGAAATAATCAAAAATTATAGATACAACGAAGACGTATCACTTATGAAGTTGCTTCTTTGATTGAAAAGTATGATATTACTCTCTACAAATCTGAAAATTTTGACATACTTAAATATTGCTATGAAAACTATGCTCATAATGCCTCTGTCAAATAATTTATTGAGAGAATGACCATTGCTTTGGAATAAAATAATGATATGCATGAATCTATAGATAATTATGATTCCGTTGATTTGATTGAGATATCTTCCCTTGATGAACATGATGCTTGCTATTCTTGTGGCCATGATGCCAATATTTATGGAGATGAATTTGCTATAGTCCCTTATGTTAAACATGAGATTGTTGCTATTGAACTCGTACTTGATAGTTCTTTGAATCAAAAGAATGATTGCAACGATGTTATTATAAATTCTATTAATTT
Organism: Triticum dicoccoides; assembly: GCF_002162155.2. NCBI lineage: Eukaryota > Viridiplantae > Streptophyta > Magnoliopsida > Poales > Poaceae > Triticum > Triticum dicoccoides. The sequence continues at coordinate 148,861,959 of NC_041388.1, forward strand.
CAATTGTTCTAATAATATGCAAAACCCCAAGCTTGGGGATACTAGTTTTGCTATGTCCGCTACTTATTGCAATGATTATGATTGGGGTGATAATGCTTCTTATGATCTTGAAAATTTATTTAAGCCTCATGATGAATATGTTTGCTATAATATTGAAAGTTGGTTTGGAAGAGTGTCAAATTTAGGAAATAATGATCCCACTACTTTGGAGATTGATAAATCTTATGAAATGTTCGATAAAAGTGGGCTTGGAGAAGTCATGACTTTATTTGATGATAATCCCAATATTTTGGAAGAGTGTCAACTTTGCATGCATGTGGATCATGTTGAGAATATTTTATGTGATAGCTATATTGTTGAATTTGATTATGATCCTACATGTAATTATTATGGGAGAGGTAAATATGGTTGTAGAAATTTTCATGTTACTAAATTACCTCTCGTTATGTTGAGATTTCTATTGTTTCTTTCTTTTTCCTTGCATATGCTAGTTTTTGCTTGTCTTGATAATTTGTTTGCTTATAAGATGCCTATGCATAGAAAGCATGTTATACTTAAATTTGTTTTTCACATGTTTTATGATGCTCCCTTTGTGCTTCAATTTTTGTCTTTCATGTGAGCATCATTGAAATCTCAATGCCCAGTAAAAAGGCTTTAAACAAAAGTGCTTGTTGGGAGACAACCCAATATTTTTATTTTCTCTTTTTGAATAAACTGATCATCTTGCCTATGGTTAGATGTTTTTGTGTGTTTTAATTTAGTGTTTGTGCCAAGTAAGAACTTTGGGATGGCTTAGGATGATAGTGGATTTGATCTTGCTGAAAAACAGAAACTTTTGCGCCCAGTAAAATAATTTTTGTTTTTAATAGAAGCGCACTAAAATACTGATTCTTTTTGCACAAGATTTATATAAAAATTGCCTCTGTTGTCCTAAGTTTCCAGAATTTCTGGAGTTACAGAAGTATTCGAACTTTACATATTACTACAAACTATTTTGTTTTTGACAGATTATGTTTTCTGTGTGTTGTTTGCTTATTTTGATGAATCTATGGGTAGTATCGGGGGGTTTGAACCATGGAGAAGTTGGAATACAATATATATTGCACCAATATATATATAAGAATGAGTTCATGGCAGTACCAAAAGTGGTGATTTATTTTCTTATACTAACGGATCTCATGAGTTTTCTGTTGAGTTTTGTGTTGTGAAGTTTTCAGGTTTTCGGTAAAGATTTGATGGACTATGGAATAAGGATTGGCAAGATCTTAAGTTTGGGGATTCCCAAGGCACCACAAGGTAATATTCAAGGACAACCAAGAGCCTAAGCTTGGGGATGACCCGGAAGGCATCCCCTCTTTCGTCTTCAATCAATCGGTAAATTTACTTGAGGCTCTATTTTTATTCACCACATGATATGTTTTGCTTGGATCATCTTGTATGATATGAGTATTTTCTTTTTAGTTTTCCACAATCATCCTTGCTGTACACACCTTTTGAGAGGGACACGCATGAATCATGATTTATTAGAATACTCTATGTGCTTCACTTATATCTTTTGAGCTAGGCAATTTTTGCTCTAGTGCTTCACTTATATCTTTTTAGAGCAGGAGGATGGCTTTATTTTACAGAAATTATTGAACTCTCTTGCTTCACTTATATTATTTTGAGAGTTTCTCTGAACAACATGGTAATTTGCTTTGGTTATGAATTTAGTCCTAATATGATGGTCATACAAGAGGGATATAATAAAAACTTTCATATAAAGTGCATCGAATACTATGAGAAGTTTGATTCCTTATGATTGTTTTGAGATATAAAGATGGTAATATGAGAGTCATGCTAGTGAGTAATTGTGTATTGGTAGAAATCCTTGTATTGAAGTTTGTGATTCCCGTAGCATGCACGTATGGTGAACTATTATGTGATGAAGTCTGAGCATGATTTATTTATCGATTGTCTTCCTTATGGGTGGCGGTCGGGGACGAGTGATGATCTTCTCCTACCAATCTATCCCCCTAGGAGCATGCGTCTATTACTTCATATAGATAACTAATACATTTTTGCGATAAGTATGTGCGTTCTTTATGACTACTGTTGATTCCATGAATTATACGCACCCTCACACTTCCACCACTGCTAGCCTCTCTAGTACCGCGCAACTTTCGTCGGTGCATTTAACCCACCATCACCTTCCTCAAAACAGCCACCATACCTACCTATTATGGCATTTCCATAGCCATTCCGATATATATTGCCATGCAACTTCCACCATTCCGTTTATTATGACACCCTTCATAATTGTCATATTGCTTTGCATGATCATGTAGTTGAGATCGTATTTGTGGCAAAGCCACAATTCATATTTTTTTACATGTCACTCTTGAGTCATTGCACATGCTGGTACACCATCGGAGGCATTCATATAGAGTCATATATTTGTTCTAGTATCGAGTTGTAATTCTTGAGTTGTAATTAAATAAAAGTGCGATGATCATCATTATTAGAGCATTGTCCCATGTGAGGAAAGGATGAAGGAAGCTATGATTCCCTCACAAGTTAGGATGAGTCTCCGGACTTTACAAAAATATAAGAGGCCATATAAGCCCACCATAAAAAGGAGAGGAAAGAGAGAAGGGACAATGTTACTATCCTTTTGCCACACTCGTGCTTCAAAATAGCACCATGATCTTGATGATAGAGAGTCTCCTATGTTGTCACTTTCATATACTAGTGGGAAATTTTCATTATAGAACTTGCCTTCTATATTCGAATGATGGGCTTCCTCAAATTTCCCTAGGTCTTCGTGAGCAAGCGAGTTGGATGCACACCCACTTAGTTTCTTTGTGAGCTTTCATACACTTATAGCTCTAGTGCATTTGTTGCATGGCAATCCCTACTCACTCACATTGATATCTATTGATGGGCATCTCCATAGCCTGTTGACACGCTTAGTTGATGTGAGACTACCTCCTTTTTGTCTTCTCCACAACCACCATATTCTATTCCACCTATAGTGCTATATGCATGGCTCACGCTCATGTATTGCGTGAAAGTTGAAAAAGTTTGAGAACATCAAAAGTATGAAACAATTGCTTAGCTTGTCATCGGGGTTGTGCATGATTTAATACTTTGTGTGATGAAGCTGGAGCATAGCCAGACTATATGATTTTGTAGGGATAAGTTTCTTTGGCCATGTTATTTTTGAGAAGACGTGATTGCTTTGTTAGTATGCTTGAAGTATTATTGTTTTTATGTCAATATTAAACTTTTGTTTTGAATCTTATGGATCTAAATATTCATTCCATAATAAACTAAATTACATGGATAAATATGTTAGGTAGCATTCCACATCAACAATTCTATTTTTATCATTTACCTACTTGAGGACAAGCAGGAATTAACCTTGGGGATGCTTGATACGTCTCCAACGTATCTATAATGTTTGATTGTTCCATGCTACTATATTATATGTTTTGGATGTTTTATATGCATTAATATGCTCTATTATATTGTTTTTGGGACTAACCTATTAACCTAGAGCCAAGTGCTAGTTTCTATTTTTCCCTAGTTTTTGAGTTTCATAGAAAAGGAATATCAAACGGAATAAAACTTTCGCGATGATTTTTCTTGGACCAGAAGACACCTACGAGACTTGGAGATGAAGTCAGAAGATCCACGAGGCAACAACAAGTTGTACGGGTGCGCCCTAGGGGGGCATGCACCTTGGCTTGTGGCCCCCTCGGGAGTCCCCTGACCTCCTACCATGGCCTATAAATTCACATATATTCCCAAACCTTCAGAAGCATCCACGAAAATACTTTTCTGCCGCCGCAACCTTCTATTCTCGTGAGATCCCATCTTGGGGACTTTTCCAGTGATCTGCCGGAGGGGGATTCGATCACAGAGGGCATCTACATGAACCCTATTGCTCTTCCGATGAAGCGTGAGTAGTTTACCTCAGACCTATGGGTAAATAGATAGTAGCTAGATGGCTTCTTCCCTCTCTATGTTCTTCAATACCATGTTCTCCTCAATGTTCTCAGAGTTCTATCCGATGTAATTGAAGCAAATATGCCCTAGAGGCAATAATAAAGTCGCTATTTATATTTCCTTATGTCTGGATAAATGTTTATTATTCATGCTAGAATTGTATTAACCAGAAACTTGATACATGTGTGAATACATAGACAAAACAAAGTGTCCCTAGTATGCCTCTACTTGACTAGCTCGTTAATCAAAGATGGTTAAGTTTCCTGATGATAGACATGTGTTGTCATTTGATGAACGGGATCATATCATTAGGAGAATGATATGATGGACAAGACCCACCCGTTAGCTTAGCATAATGATCGTTAAGTTTTATTGCTATTGCTTTCGTCATGACTTATACATATTCCTTTGACTATGAGATTATGCAACCTCTGAATACCGGAGGAACACCTTGTGTGCTATCAAACGTCACAACGTAACTAGGTGATTATAAAGATGCACTACAGGTGTCTTCGAAGGTGTTTGTTGGGTTGGCATAGATCGAGATTAGGATTTGTCACTCTGAGTATCGGAGAGGTATCTCTCGGCCCTCTTGGTAATGCACATCACAATAAGCCTTGCAAGCGATGTGACTAATGAGTTAGTTGCGGGATGATGCATTACGGAACAAGTAAAGAGACTTGCCGGTAACGAGATTGAACTAGGTATGAAGATACCGACGATCGAATCTCTAGCAAATAACATACCGATGACAAAGGGAATGACATATGTTGTCATTGCGGTTTCACCGATAAAGATCTTCGTGGAATATGTAGGAACCAATATGAGCATATAGGTTCCGCTATTGTTTATTGATCGGAGATGTGTCTCGGTCATGTCTACATAGTTCTCGAACCAGTAGGGTCCGCACGCTTAACGTTAGATGACGATTTTTATTATGAGTTATGTGTTTTGGTGACCGAAGATTGTTTGGAGTCCCGGATGAGATCAGGGACATGACGAGGAGTCTCGAAATGGTCGAGAGGTAAATATTGATATATTGGACGATAGTATTTGGACACCGAAATGGTTCCGAAGTGTTTCGGGTTTTTATCGGAGTAATGGGGGGGGGG
>NC_041388.1:148867463-148888219 GCF_002162155.2 Triticum dicoccoides
AAGGGGGCGCGGCCCCCCTTTCCTTCTCCTCCTCCTACTCCTTCCCCCTTTCCCCTCCCGGTAAAAGGAAACGGGGGCCGAATTGGACTAGGGGTCCAAGTGGGACTACTCCCACTTGGCACAACCTAGGCCGGCCTCCTCCCCTCTCCCTCCTTTATATACGGGGGCAGGGGGGCACCTCCAGGCACATCAATTGTTTCTTAGCCGTGTGCGGTGCCCCCCTCCACCGTTTACTCCTTCAGTCATGTTGTTGTAGTGCTTCGGCAAAGCCCTGCGTGGATCACATCACCATCACCGTCACCACGCCATCACGCTGACGAAACTCTCCTCGACAGTTTGCTGGATCAAGAGTTCGAGGGACGTCATCGAGCTGAACGTGTGCTGAACTCGGAGGTGCCGTACGTTCGGTACTTGACCGGTTGAATTGAGAAGATGTTCAACTACATCAACCGCGTTAAACTAACGCTTCCGCTTTTGATCTACGAGGGTACGCGGACACACTCCCCCCTCTCGTTGTTATGCATCTCCTAGATAGATCTTGTCGTGATTGTAGTATTTTTTTTTGAAATTGCATGCTATGTTCCCCAACTGTGGTATCAGAGACAGGTCTATGCATAGATGATATGCACGAGTAGAACACAAAGAGTTGTGGGCGATCATAGTCATACTACTTGCCACCAATGTCTTATTTTGATTTGGCGGTATTTGTTTGATGAAGCGGGCCGGACCAACCTTACATGACCACGTTCATGAGACCGGTTCCACCGACAGACATGCAACTTGTTTTGCATAAAGGTGGATGGTGGTTGTCTATTTCACCAACTTTAGTTGAATCGAATTTGACTACGGCCGGTCCTTGTTGAAGGTTAAAAAAGAAAACTTGATGAAACATCATTGTGGTTTTTGATGCGTAGGTAAGAACGATTCTTACTAGAAGCCCGTAGCAGCCACGTAAAACTTGCAACAACAAAGTAGAGGACGTCTTACTTGTTTTTGCAGGGCATGTTGTGATGTGATATGGTCAAGACATGATGTGATATACATTGTTGTATGAGATGATCATGTTTTGTAAAAGTTATCTGCAACTCGCAGGAGCCTTATGGTTGTCGCTTTATTGTATGAAATGCAATCGCCACGTAATTGCTTTACTCTATCACTATGTGTTAGCGATAGTTGTAGAAGCAATAGTTGGCGAGACGACAACAGCGCTACGATGGAGATCAAGGTGTCAAGCCGGTGGCGATGGAGATCATGACGGTGCTTTGGAGATTGAGATCAAAGGCACAAGATGATGATGGCCATATCATGTCACATATTTTGATTGCATGTGATGTTTATCTTTTATGCATCTTATTTTTCTTAGTACGGCGGTAGCATTATAAGATGACCCCTCACTAAAATTTCAAGGTATAAGTGTTCTCCCTAAGTATGCACCGTTGCGACAGTTCGTCGTGCCGAGACACCATGGGATAATCGGGTGTGATAAGCTCTATGTTCACATATAACGGGTGTAACACAGTTTTGCACGTGCGGAATACTCGGGTTAAACTTGACGAGCCTAGCATGTATAGACATGGGCTCGGAACACTGAGACCGAAAGGTCGAACATGAATCATATAGTAGATATGATCAACATAGAGATGTTCACCATTGAAAACTACTCCATCTCACGTGATGATCGGACATGGTTTAGTTGATATGGATCACGTGATCATTTAGATGACTCGAGGGATGTCTATCTAAGTGGGAGTTCTTAAGTAATATGATTAATTGAACTTAAATTTATCACGAACTTAGTCCTGATAGTTTTCGCATATCTATGTTGTAGATCAATGGCCCGTGCTACCGTTCCCTTGAATTTTAATGCATTTCTAGAGAAAGCTAAGTTGAAAGATGATGGTAGCACCTACATGGACTGGGTCCATAACTTGAGGATTATACTCATTGCTGCATAGAAGAATTACGTCCTTGATGCACCGCTAGGTGCAAGGTGAGGTCGGTGGAGCACCAGGGGGCCCACGAGGCAGGGGGCGCACCCAAGGGGTAGGCGCGCCCCCACCCTTGTGGACAGGGTGTGGGCCCCCTGGCCTTGCTTCTTTCGCCAGTATTTTTAATATGTTCCAAAATTATTCTCCATTGATTTTCAGGTCATTCTGAGAACTTTTATTTCTGCATAAAAATAACACCATGGCAATTCTGCTGAAAACAACATTAGTCTGGGTTAGTTCCATTCAAATTATGCAAGTTAGAGTCCAAAACAAGGGCAAAAGTGTTTGGAAAAGTAGATACGATGGAGTCGTATCAACTCCCCCAAGCTTAAACCTTTGCTTGTCCTCAAGCAATTCAGTTGATAAACTGAAAGTGATAAAGAAAAACTTTTACAAACTATGCTTGCTCTTGTTGTTGTAAATAAGTAAAGCCAGCATTCAAGTTTTCAACAAAGATTATGAACTAACCATATTCACAATAACATTTAGGTCTCATGTTTACTCATATCAATGGCATAATCAACTAGCGAGCAATAATAAATCTCGGATGACAACACTTTCTCGGAACAATTATAATATGATATAACAAGATAGTATCTTGCTAGCCCTTTCTGAGACCGCAAAACATAAATGCAGAGCACCTTTGAAGTTCAAGGACTGACTAAATATTGTAATTCATGGTAAAAGAGATCTAGTCACAATCATACTCAATATAAACTAATAATAATACATGCAAATGACAGCGGTGCTCTCCAACTGGTGCTTTTCTAATAAGAGGATGATGACTCAACATAAAAGTAAATTGATAGGCCCTTCACAGAGGGAAGCAGGGATTTGTAGAGGTGCCAGAGCTCGGTTTTTGAAATAGATATGAATAATATTTTGAGCGGTATACTTTCATTGTCAACACAACAACCGAGAGATCTCGATATCTTCCATGCTACACACATTATAGATGGTTCCCAAATAGAATGGTAAAGTTTATACTCCCCCTACCACCAACAAACATCAATCCATGGCTTGTCCGAAACAACGGGTGCCTCCAACTAACAACAATCCCAGGGGAGTTTTGTTTGCAATTATTTTGATTTGATTTGAGCATGGGATTGGGCATCCTGGTTACCAGCCATTTTCTCGTGAATGAGGAGCAGGGTCCACTCCTCTTGAGAATAACCCGCCTAGCATGGAAGATATAGACAACTCTAGTTGATACATGAGCTATTCGAGCATACAAAACAAAATTTCATTTGAAGGTTTAGAATTTGGCACACACAAATTTACTTGGAACGGCGGATAGATACCGCATATAGGAAGGTATGGTGGACTCATATGGAATAACTTTTGGGGTTTATGGAGTGAATGCACAAGCAGTATTCCCACTTAGTACAAGTGAAGGCTAGAAAGAGACTGGGAAGCGACCAGCTAGAGAGTGACAACAGTCATGAACGTGCATTAAAATTAATCAACACTAAGCGCAAGCATGAGTAGGATATAATTCACCATGAACATAAATATTGTGGAGGCTATGTTGATTTTGTTTCAACTACATGCGTGAACATGTGCCAAGTCAAGCCACTCAAATCGTTCAAAGGAGGATACCACCCTATCATACCACATCACAACCATTTTAATAGCATGTTGGCACACAGGGTAAACCATTATAAACTCCTAGCAAATTAAGCATGGCATGAGTAACTATAATCTCTAATTGTCATCGCAAGCATGTTTCATTCATAATAGGCTGAATCAGGAACGATGAACTAATCATATTTACAAAAATAAGATAGGTCGAGTTCATACCAGCTTTTCTCATCTCAATCAGTTCATCATATATTGTCATTATTGCCTATCACTTGCACCGAATAGTGTGGATAATAATAATAGTGCACGTGCATTGGACTAAGCTGGAATCTGCAAGCATTCAATTCAAGGGAGAAGACGAGGTAATATGGGCTCTTTGTTAGATCAATAATAATGCATATGAGAGCCACTCAACATTTTCATCATGGTCTTCTCCTCTCGACCCCCAAAGAAAAGAAAAGAAACAAAACTATTTACACGGGAAAGCTCCCAACAAGAAAAAGAAGAACGACAAATCTTTTTGGGCTTTCTTTTTAATTATTACTACTACAAGCAATGAAGATAAACTAGCTAAAAGATACAACTAATTTATTTGTTTTTCTAAAGGTTTTTCAAACACACAAGAAGAAAGCTTAAAAATAAATTAAACTAGCATGGATAGTACAATGAAAAAGTATGAGCACCGACAACTGGCATGAGTGTGTGAACATGAATGTAATGTCGGTGAGGAATACGTACTCCCCCAAGCTTAGGCTTTTGGCCTGAGTTGGTCTATGGCCACGGCTCAAAGCCGCCCTCTCCGATGTATGGAGGAGTGTCCTCTGTTGTGACGCCCCAAGACCGGAGCTTCAGATGCCTTCCAGGGTTTCTGAGTTTCGTCATGTGATTTGTTTTGCTTGTATCTTTCCTCTTTGCATCTTTTGCATTGCATCATGTCATCATACCATTTTTTTCTCATAGCTAACTAAAACTCTCTTAAATAAACCGTATGGATCTTCGGTCCATTTAAACAGAGGGATTTCACATGGTGATTTTATTTATAACATATCCTCCCGATATTAGGGAGCTATGATAAATATTCCATTCTTATGGAATCACCTAAAACACACTTGCAAATATTTCCCATTGCCTTTGTTATCTCGCTTCTTGACCTCGAACTTTGTTCGTAAAATCCTTTTGGCATGTTCCCGTGCTCCACCAAATTTCCCAACATTTTTGGACTCTTCAAAACCTTGAACTTACTCAAACCATTTGAATTAAATTCAAATGGATGGGAATCCAACTCTTTCAATCATGCCACTTTTATTTTCGGGATCGAGCTCATTTTTTTGCGAGTCCGGGAGATAATCCCCAGGCTCTAATTCTTGTCCACTCATTCTTTCTCTCTCTTTTCTTTATTTTGCTTTATCTGTTTTTGGAAGAGTCTAAAGGAGGGAGGGTGAAAGAGAGCAGCCCATCCAAGAAATCAGGCCGGCCCGTTTGTTCCTGGAGGCCCAGCCGCGACCCCTGTCCTTAACCCTACCATCTCCCCTCGACCCCTCCTCCTCGTGCCCTTCCATCCAGCGCCGCCAGGAGCCTCGCTCCCCTTCTTTCCCTGCGCCCGATCCCCCATCTCCCTTCTCTGCCTCCTTCCTCCTCCACCGCGCCAAGCATCACCTTCTCCTTCCCGAGACCGCCGCTGGTGCCCCAGCAGGCTGCTGCCGTCCGTCTCCTCTGCCTGGTGCCTGCGCAGCCGCATGTCCAGAGGCCGCCGGCCGCTCCTCCCTCGATCCAGCCGGAATCAAGCGCCGTCGAGCAGCTCCCTCTCCTCGAGTACCTGCGCTGGTAGCCATCACCCTCCGTGCTCGGCTGCAGCTGCTCTTTCCACGCGTCGCCGGACCTCCCCAACCACCAGCGCCTGACTATGCCGCCGTCAGAACTCCGGAACTCGATGCCACGGACCTCCCGTCGCCGGCCAAGGCCTGCAGCCGTCGTACTTCTCTGTCGTGCCGGGTCCCTGACCTCCGCTGCGAGCCTCGTCGCCCCTGCGTCGCGCGAGTCGCCGATTCCTTGCCTCCCCTATGACCAAACCGGACTGCCACTGCGTCCTCTGCAGCGATCGCTTGCCTCCTCTGAATCCTCTGCGTCACGTGACCGTGGCCACCCTCAAACCCTGGATCGGTCAAAACTTGTACAGGAAACAAGACGATGGAAGACCACTGTGGACGTGTGCCTAGAGCCACTCGGATTTGTCAAGATCGCCAAGACCTACGAGAACGTCTTCATGGAACGAGAGTACCACGAAGACCGTTGTTCGCCAAGCACACCTTCGGATACGCCAAAACTCGGACCACCAAGTACCACGATATCGATGACATGAACATCTACGAAAATGTTGCACGACTACTACCATTGCCGAAGGACATGCATCATAATTGTTTGCGCATCGTGCCATGCTTATGTGGTGGTTGTTTACTATGTTGTTTGCTTTCTTTCCGGTGTTGCTTCTTCGGGTTAGTTCCGATAACGTCGCATTTGTGAGGATTCGTTTGACTACGTCCGTTTGTCTTCTTCATGGACTCGTTCTTCTTCCTTGCGGGATTTCAGGCAAGATGACCATACCCTCGAAATCACTTCTATCTTTGCTTGCTAGTTGCTCGCTCTTTTGCTATGCCTATGCTGCGATACCTACCACTTGCTTATCATGCCTCCTATATTGTTGAACCAAGCCTCTCACCCACCTTGTCCTAGCAAACCGTTGTTTGGCTATGTTACAGCTTTGCTCAGCCCCTCTTATAGCGTTGTTAGTTGCAGGTGAATATTGAATTTTGTTCCTTGTTGGAATATGGAGATGTTGTTCCTTGTTGGAACATGGTTACTTGTCGGGATATCACGATATATCTTATTTAATTAATGCATCTATATACTTGGTAAAGGGTGGAAGGCTTGGCCTTATGCCTGGTGTTTTGTTCCACTCTTGCCGCCCTAGTTTCCGTCATATCGGTGTTATGTTCCCGGATTTTGCGTTCCTTACGCGGTTGCGCTATTATGGGAACCCCTTGACAGTTCACCTTGAATAAAACTCCTCCAGCAATGCCCAACATTGGTTTTACCATTTTCCACCAGCCCTTTTCTTTTCTCTTGGGAGTCGCGCTCCTGAGGGTCATCATTATTTTACCCCCCCCCCCGGGCCAGTGCTCCTCTGAGTGTTGGTCCACCTCGTCAGCCGCCGGTGGCCACCAGGGGCAACTCTGGGCTGGCCTACCGGAAGTTTAGACAATCTGAGTGTGCCCTGAGAACGAGATATGTGCAGCTCCTATCGGGATTTGTCGGCACATTCGGACGGTGTTGCTGGACTTGTTTTACCATTGTCGAGGATGTCTTGTAACAGGGATTCCGAGTCTGATCGGGTCTTCCTGCTAGAAGGAATATCCTTCGTTGACCGTGAGAGCTTGTGATGGGATAAGTTGGGACACCCCTGCAGGGATTGAACTTTCGAAAGCCGTGCCCGCGGTTATGGGCAGATGGGAATTTTTTAACGTCCGGTTGTAGAAAACCTGAAGTTGACCTTAATTAAAATACATCAACCGCGTGTGTAACCGTGATGATCTCTTTTCGGCGGAGTCCGGGAAGTGAACACGGTGTTGGAGTTATGCTTGACGTAGGTTGTTCTAGGATCACTTCTTGATCATAGTTTCTCGACCGTGCTTTTGCCTTCTCTTCTCGCTCTCATTTGCGTATGTTAGCCACCATAAATGCTAGTCGCTTGCTGCAGCTCCACCTCATACCTTTTACCTTACCTATAAGCTTAAATAGTCTTGATCGCGAGGGTGCGAGATTGCTGAGTCCCCGTGACTCACAGATACTTCCAAAACTAGTTTGCAGGTGCCATTCAACCGTGCAGGTGACGCAACCAAGCTCAAGGACGAGCTCGGTGAAGATCTTTTCCTTTGTGTTGTTTCTTTCTAGTTGATCAGTAGTGGAGCCCAGTCGGGACGATCGGGGATCTGTGTAGCATTTGGGGTAGTCTTCTTTTGTTTTGGCTCCGTAGTCGGGCCTTGATTGTATTTGGATGATGTAATGCTTTATTCATGTAATTGTGTGAAGTGGCAAGTGTAAGCCAACTATGTATCTCTTTCCCTTATGTATTACTTGGGTTGTGTGAAGATTACCTCACTTGCGACATTGCTTTCAATGCGGTTATGCCTCTAAGTCGTGCTCCGACACGTGGGAGATATAGCCGCATTGAGGGCGTTACAAGTTGGTAATCAGAGCCTTCCCCGACCTTAGGAGCCCCCACTGCTTGATCGAATTAGCTGACGAGTTGAGTCTAGAAAAATGTTTTGAGTCATTTAGGAATTATATATCGGAGAGTTTAGGAATTCTTTTACTCCCCAGTCCCTTCATCGCTCTGGTAAGGCATCCTGACATAGAGTTTTGACTCTTCTCTTCTCAAATTTCACTAAATTTTTTTAGGATCACGCGGGTATCTTGGAATCATTCCGATCGATTTGTGACGAGAACATTGTTCTTGGTGCCTCCTGTCATTTAGGGGTTGTGGCAGTGTCCCGGGGAGTTGAGCTCTGAGGTGTTGTCGTCACAATTTTATCGTTGCAGTTCTGGAATACTTGAGTTTAGTTTCGCCGACATCGAAAATCTCTTTTATGCAGTTGTTGGTGAGATAACCTCGATGCCACCCAGTACTGGGGCGGGAGTTCGGGAGTATTGCCATAACTCGTATAACGGATGCTTTTCGAAGGTTGAGGTAGATGATTTCCGAAGGTTTCTTGGTTATGTGTTGACGGATGGATACAGCTGGATGTAGGATTTGCTAGTTTTGGGTGAGATATTATGCTTCCCCTGTATCCCCAACACCTGATTGCATAACCAGAAAGTTTCGGGAGTTTCATAAGTGGGAATTCAAGTAGCTCTTAGGATATCTTTCCGACAGGTGTATGATATGAAATTGGGGTTCGACGTCTAGTGGTCCGCCTATTCACGGTCGGTTTTACAGTGGTCTCGTTGTGTCTTAAAGAGTCCTTGGCTATGCCGACTTGGGGATGCTTCGTATGTCATGTGCACTGCCTTGTACATGATGGTGCTGTATGATCGAGCCCGTGTAGGCCCCACCACGAAAACTTTGGACGAAAAATCTATCATATGTTTGTTCCGGCTTACTCTGGAAGCTAATCCTTTGTTTTGTTTTGAGTTGTGGTATTCGAGTTGCTTCGAAGTCAAATGTTGAATCCATACTTCTCTAAACGGTGTTCTCATACTCCGACGTGTATACCAATCCTTCATGATAATCGAGATTGTCATGTTAATTCTTTTCAACTGGCGTGTTTTCTCTTCAAGCGGATCCGAATATTCAACATCCGAAAGATAAAGTATCAGTTGTTCTCAACGGTGTTTGTTTCATCCGTTCCAAGTTGTCTTTGTTTTCCCGCCCACCCACCCTTTTTCTTCGACCACTCAGATTTCTTAATCTAGTATCATCTTATTGATGAGAAGCCTCTCCATTCTTTTTCCTTCAATATTCTTATTTGGTGATTCTCATGAAGATCCTAACGGAGCTTCTAGTTTATCATTCTTCATTCTTTTCTTCTCTGGTGGATTCAAGTCAAGCCTTGTCAATCATATCTTTTCCTTGTTCCAAATGTTTTCTCTTGCCGGTGCACCTCATATTCATTCACCTCTCGCTATCCATTTGTTCCGTAGTGCTCAAGATATCTCGAACATTCATGTTTCCACTCTTCTTTCATTCAAGCTATTTCAAGGATGTTATATCATTCAAGCCTTTTTATTCAACCGGTGCATTCTCCTTCTCAAGTAATCTTTTCAACGGTGTTTCTTTTGAGTGGGCCCTAACCCACAGGTCTTTTCCCAGGATCTTACCTGACTCTTCTTATTCTCCCGGAGTTATTCTCAAATTATTTTCCAAGTTTGACGTAAGAATGATTCATCATCAACCATATGCTTTTCTCCAAGATCTTTCAATTCTTTTCATCATTGGTTCAACTTTTCTATTCTTCTCATCCCGGAGTATCTCAACTATTTGGTGGCGTTCCTCGTCGTCATTCTCTACATTTGAAGACCGAAGAAGAGTTTTCCCTTGAATCTTGTTTCGTTCTATCAAAGATTCGTGGTTCTAGCTTAATGTCATCCTCTCATAATTGTTTTGTTTGTGAGTATTCTTTTCACCTATCCGGAGCAATTCAGGATTCTTTTCAGTTTGTTTCTCCGGATCCCATCATCTCAGAATTTATTCATTCTTAGCTTTCAGCTATGGTTCTCCAAATCTTACCGGTGCTTCATTGAAATATCCTCTAATCAGCTCGCGATCTCTTCGACCAATTGCATCTAAACTCTCTCATGTATCTTCGATCATTTGCTAATTCTTACCGGTGATTCACCCCTTTTACTTCGTTCGTTTTCAATTCTTACCGGTGGCTCGTTCAAGATTTCTCTTCCTTTGTTATTGTATCGATTCATTTGTTATTTTTATCCTATGGGTGGTTCGTTCAATATTTTCCCATGTTGGCGCTATATCTATCTTAATGCTCTCTATGAGAATAAGTAGTATGTCAAATCCGCTGCTTGTCATCAATTTAAATTGGTGAAGGATAAGCATAACGTAATTCTTATTCCTGTTCATCCAAGTGATTAATTCCTTATTCCAGAGGTGCATTAACTTCTTGATTCCAATTATGTTCAGCTTTTTCTTTTCCCGGAGTTTCAAGATCTCTCTTTTATCTCGTCGCAAGCTTCATCTAATCATTTCAAGGCTTCAATCTTATTCTTTTCATCCTTCACTTCTTTGTGATCATTCTTTTAACCGGAGTTCTTCATGAAGGTTCTACATGATGGTTCATCAAGGATTTATATTCCTTCTCAAAGTGTTCATTGAGGTTCTTTTTTTAAGGAGCTCAAGCATTCTTCATCTTGCATTCCGATGTGCAATTCCTACTACCGTATCATTGGAGGTGGTATTATGTCATTCTTGATAATTTGAGTTCAAGTTTCATGATTCACATGTTGTTAAGAATGGGGTATTTTAAATCCATCAACCTCTTCGTTGGAGTTATCTTGGGTTATATTTCACCTAAAGCTTCCCCTAAGGATTGTTGCTATTATGGTGTTTATAATTAACCCAAGTTCTTTTTATCCTTCTGGTGAGTAAGTTTATCGTCTCCTTCTTGTTATCAAGTCAATCTATCATTCCGTTAGTGGCAAAATTTCACCTCATAGTTTTGAGAAGTTTTTTTTCATAAGCCCACTACCAACTTACTCTTTTCGTTGTTGGTTTTCCAACAATTCCGTCCGACCCTTCTCCTAAAAGATGCCTTGTCAAGCTCTTTTGTGACAGAACTTGGCATTTTCTTCTCCATTCTTTTCTCTCAATTACCTATCTTCCATTCTTTCGTTTCGGAGGCATTGTGATGATGCTCTTTTCGACCCATCATCTTGTTTGTCAAGATCATGTTCTATTCCTTCCATTTACAGTCAGAGTGCTGTCCAAATTATATCATTCTTAATCCTTCTCTATCTTGTTTTAACCGGAGTGGTTTCAATATATATCTTGCCCTTCAACCTCACTATTTTCGCAATGTTCTTTCTTCCTCTTTTCTAAAAGAGTGTTTTCGACTTTGTTCACCTTCGTTGTTTTCTTTCTCGAATTTGTTCAACCTCGCAAGGTTCTTTGGTTTCACTCGTTTGTCAAAGAAGCAACTTAGCTTTACCTCTTCTCTTTCTCTTCTGTTTTCCCTCCGGTGCCATTCTAGATCTCGGGACGAGATCCTCTCGTAGTGGTGGAGTGTTGTGACACCCCAAGACCGGAGCTTCAGATGCCTTCCAGGGTTTCTGAGTTTCGTCATGTGATTTGTTTTGCTTTTTTCTTTCCTCTTTGCATCTTTTGCATTGCATCATGTCATCATACCATTTTTTCTCATAGCTAACTAAAACTCTCTTAAATAAACCGTATGGATCTTTGGTCCATTTAAACCGAGGGAATTCACATGGTGATTCTCTTTATAACATATCATCCCGATATTAGGGAGCTATGATAAATATTCCATTCTTATGGAATCACCTAAAACACACTTGCAAATATTTCCCCATGCCTTTGTTATCTCGCTTCTTGACCCCGAACTTTGTTCGTAAAATCCTTTCGGCATGTTCCCATGCTCCACCAAATTTCCCAACATTTTTGGACTCTTCAAAACCTTGAACTTACTCAAACCATTTGAATTAAATTCAAATGGATGGGAATCCAGCTCTTTCAATCATGCCACTTTTATTTTCGGGATCGAGCTCATTTTTTTGCGAGTCCGGGAGATAATCCCCATGCTCTAATTCTTGTCCACTCATTCTTTCTCTCTCTTTTCTTTATTTTATTTTATCTGTTTTTGGAAGAGTCTAAAGGAGGGAGGATGAAAGAGAGCAGCCCATCCAAGAAATCAGGCCGGCCCGTTTGTTCCTGGAGGCCCAGCCGCAACCCCTGTCCTTAACCCTACCATCTCCCCTCGACCCCTCCTCCTCGTGCCCTTCCATCCAGCGCCGCCAGGAGCCTCGCTCCCCTTCTTTCCCTGTGCCCGATCCCCCATCTCCCTTCTCTGCCTCCTTCCTCCACCACCGCGCCAAGCATCACCTTCTCCTTCCCGAGACCGCCGCTGGCGCCCCAGCAGGCTGCTGCCGTCCGTCTCCTCCGCCTGGTGCCTGCGCAGCCGCACGTCCAGAGGCCGCCGGCTGCTCCTCCCTCGATCCAGCCGGAATCAAGCGCCACCGAGGAGTTCCCTCTCCTCGAGTACCTACGCTAGTAGCCGTCGCCCTCCGTGCCCAGCTGCAGCTGCTCTTTCCACGCGTCACCGGACCTCCCCAACCACCAGCGCCTGACTCTGCCACCGTCAGAACTCCGGAACTCGATGCCACGGACCTCCCCATCGCCGGTCAAGGCCTGTAGCCGTCGTACTTCTCTGTCGTGCTGGGTCCTGGACCTCCGTTGCGAGCCTCGTCGCCCCTGCGTCGCGTGAGTCGCCGATTCCTTGCCTCCCCTACGACCAAATCGGACTGCCACTGTTTCCTCTGCAGCGATCGCTTGCCTCCTCTGCATCCTCTGCGTCACGTGACCATGGCCACCCTCGAACCCTGGATCGGTCAAGACTTGTACAGGAAACAAGACGATGGAAGACCACTATGGACGTGTGCCTAGAGCCACTCGGATTCGTCAAGATCGCCAAGACCTACGAGAACGTCTTCATGGAACGACGAGTACCACGACGACCGTTGTTCGCCAAGCACACCTTCGGATACGCCAAAACTTGGACCACCAAGTACCACGACATCGATGACATGAACATCTACGAAAACGTTGCACGACTACTACCGTTGCTGAAGGCCATTGAGTGAACATCTACCCACATCGTGTATTTGACCAAGTTCGATGACGACCTCCGGAGAACTCGTATTCGCCAAGTTCCACTACCGTCGCCCCCGGGAACCTTGGATTCGTCAAGTACCTCTCCGAAAACGAACGTGAACCACTACTTCCCTCGACGACCCGTGAACGACTACTTCCTCTACTTCCCTCGACGAACTCGAACCGTCCCGTTTGCATGCTTTAAAGGTATACTGCCGAGAACGACCGCCCGTGGACGAATGCATGTGTGGTGTATGAGATGCCCGTGTTTGCTTCGTGTTAGAGTTGTTCGTTGCACGAAGCCCCTCTTTTGCCTTGCCACCGTCATGTGGGACACCTGTTATCCGGGAGCACCCCACCATCCTTGCATGACATGCTCCCGTCACTTTTCCTTTTGCACCGGTATCCCCATGAGCTACCGGATCATCGGAATGTTGCCGTGGCATCATTTCCTTTTCGCCGTCGTGGCACCAGTCCTGTTATCGTTGCGTGCACCCCTTTTGTTTCCGCCACGATGACAAATGTTTCTTAATATGCTCTTATCAACTTATTCATAAAAATTGCATAAACTTGTCCATGTCAGCCGCATCATGATAATAACAATTAAAATGTTTAAATTGTTGTTGCAATAAATTAATAAGGCATATGGGGATTTACCGGATTTGTTGTTTGTTATATCTGGCCTTATTTAAAATTGTTTAGATAGATAATTCCTTTATGCTTCACCTCTTGCCATGCTAACAACATTTAATCTTGTTGGGTACATAAATGAGAGAGAACTAAATAAGTCATGTGGTGTTTTCTTCAATATGCAACTCCGTTGCATAATGAGCTCCACTTAATTTGTAGGATTGTTTGTGCACTTTGCCATGCCATGCCTCATTAAATTGGACATGCATCATACTTGTTTGCGCATCATGCCATGCTTATGTGGTCATTGTTTACTATGTCGTTTGCTTTCTTTCCGGTGTTGCTTCTTCGGGTTAGTTCCGATAATGTCGCGTTTGTGAGGATTCGTTTGACTACGTCCGTTTGTCTTCTTCATGGACTCGTTCTTATTCCTTGCGGGATTTCGGGCAAGATGACCATACCCTCGAAATCAATTCTATCTTTTCTTGCTAGTTGCTCGCTCTTTTGCTATGCCTATGCTGCGATACCTACCACTTGCTTATCATGCCTCATATATTGTTGAACCAAGCCTCTAACCCACCTTGTCCTAGCAAATCGTTGTTTGGCTATGTTACCGCTTTGCTCAGCCCCTCTTATAGCGTTGTTAGTTGCAGGTGAAGATTGAAGTTTGTTCCTTGTTGGAATATGGAGATGTTGTTCCTTGTTGGAACATGGTTACTTGTTGGGATATCACGATATATCTTATTTAATTAATGCATCTATATACTCGGTAAAGGGTGGAAGGCTCGGCCTTATGCCTAGTGTTTTGTTCCACTCTTGCCGCCCTAGTTTCCGTCATATCGGTGTTATGTTCCCGGATTTTGCGTTCCTTATGCGGTTGGGCTATTATGGGAACCCCTTGACAGTTCGCCTTGAATAAAACTCCTCCAGCAATGCCCAACATTGGTTTTACCATTTGCCATCAGCCCTTTTCTTTTCTCTTGGGAGTCGCGCTCCTGAGGGTCATCATTATTTTACCCCCCCGGGCCAGTGCTCCTCTGAGTGTTGGTCCACCTCGTCAGCCGCCGGTGGCCACCAGGGGCAACTCTGGGCTGGCCTACCGGAAGTTTAGACAATCTGAGTGTGCCCTGAGAACGAGATATGTGCAGCTCCTATCGGGATTTATCAGCATATTCGGGCGGTGTTGCTGGACTTGTTTTACCATTGTCGAGGATGTCTTGTAACCGGGATTCTGAGTCTGATCGGGTCTTCCCGCTAGAAGGAATATCCTTCGTTGACCGTGAGAGCTTGTGATGGGCTAAGTTGGGACACCCCTGCAGGGATTGAACTTTCGAAAGCCGTGCCCGCGGTTATGGGCAGATGAGAATTTGTTAACGTTAGGTTGTAGAAAACTTGAAGTTGACCTTAATTAAAATACATCAACCGCGTGTGTAACCGTGATGGTCTCTTTTCGGCGGAGTCCAGGAAGTGAACACGGTGTTGGAGTTATGCTTGACGTAGGTTGTTCTAGGATCACTTCTTGATCATAGTTTCTCGACCGTGCTTTTGCCTTCTCTTCTCGCTCTCATTTGCGTATGTTAGCCACCATATATGCTAGTCGCTTGCTGCAGCTCCACCTCATACCTTTTACCTTACCTATAAGCTTAAATACTCTTGATCGCGAGGGTTCGAGATTGCTGAGTCCCCGTGACTCACAGATACTTCCAAAACCAGTTTGCAGGTGCCGTTGAACTGTGCAGGTGATGCAACCAAGCTCAAGGAGGAGCTCGATGAAGATCTTTTCCTTTGTGTTGTTTCGTTCTAGTTGATCAGTAGTGGAGCCCAGTCGGGACGATCGGGGATCTGTGTAGCATTTGGGGTAGTCTTCTTTTGTTTTGGCTCCGTAGTCGGGCCTTGATTGTATTTGGATGATGTAATGCTTTATTCATGTAATTGTGTGAAGTGGCGAGTGTAAGCCAACTATGTATCTCTTTCCCTTATGTATTACTTGGGTTGTGTGAAGATTACCTCACTTGCGACATTGCTTTCAATGCGGTTATGCCTCTAAGTCGTGCTCTGACACGTGGGAGATATAGCCGCATCGAGGGTGTTACATCTGTGTGCCACTGGTTGGCAATCTCCTATGGATCCCACTGATAAACTGACTGCCAATAAGGATCAAGGGGTGGCTCCGTCTCGGGCTCTGGAGCTGATGTCAGGCTCTGGTAAGCATGAATGGCCTCTAGCAGAACAAGGTACATGCCTGAAAATATGTTGAACAAAGAAGGAGCAGAAAAGGTAATAGTCTCAAGTAATCTTTATCAAATATCAATCTATATTTAAGCATCTTCTTCTTATTCTTAACAATAAAATCATGTGCTACCATACTCTTATAATCTAGAAAAATAGGAGGAAACAACTTTTCCTCTTTCTCATAATGCCTAATAGGTATGTTAAAGTGTGCAGCAAGGCGCGTGGCAAAGATGCCTCCAAAGATGGGACCCTTTGTACGGTTCAGATTTAACCATTTAGCAACAATAGCGCCTAAACTAAAAGTGGTATCATGAAACAAAGCATGGCGCAAAATAACAATATCAGGGGCCCTAAGATTTCCAGTGTTCCCGCGACCAACTAAGCATCTACTAGGAGATATTGCAAAGTAACGTAGAACAGGAAAATGTATGCTAGTAATTCTTGCATTGGAAACCTTCCTTGTTTACAACAATCATATCAATAAACCCCTCCGCATCATTACGATATGGTTCCTCTATGCTGCCCTCAAATGGCAACTTGCAAACCGCACAAAAATCATAAAGTGACATCTCCTTATACTCATCATACAAATAAAAATCCACAGAAGGTGGCGACCTCCTAGCATGGAAATGAAAATTTTACACAAAGATATTAGTCAGTAAGACATACTGTTCGTGCTGGTCGCGGAGGAAGTCGATGAGGCCCACATTCTCAGCCAAATAATAGAAGTCATCATGAATCCCGGCTTCTCTCAAGAACTCATCACAAGGCCATTCGCACGGCCGAACCTCCGTAGTGCGAGGGAGATTATATTTGGGCTTCTTATTCTCTTCACTTTGCTTATCCTTCGAGCTTCGGCTAAAGAGCCCCTCAAAAATCTCTTCATCAATTTCTAAAAATTTCTGAAAATTTCAGTAACTTAAAATAAAAGTGAATCAAACTCAACAAGATTGATAGCAACTACTCCTACAAGTGCCTAGAGTCCATATCATGCATTAAAACTACTTTTGACCACACAAATTTGACATGCAAGCTCAAGAACAGGGTCACCTAAGCAGCAAAAATTTGCAATAAATAAAACACTAGAACAAAAACTAATTGGACCATTGGAGGAGTCACATACCGAAGAACAATCCCCCAAAGCAGTTTTGTGAATGGAGCTTTGCACAAGGAGATCGAAAATGGCAGCAAGATGAGCTAGAACACGGGTTTGAGTTATGTGGTGATTTTTCTGGAGGAAGGAGTGCATGGGTGCAAGAATAAGTGGAGGGGACCCACGTGGGGTCTACAAGGCAGGGGCGCACCCAGGGGGGTGGGCGCACCCTTCAGCCTCATGGGCACATGGTGGGTCCCCTGGTTGTGTTCCTAGTGCCAGTAATTCTTAAATATTCTAAAAAAATCATATTTCATTTTAGGGACATTTGGAGAACTTTTATTTTCGGGGTATTTTTTATTGCAAGGATAATTCAGAAAACAGACAAAAAAAAATACTATTTTTGCTTTATTTACTCTAAATAACTGAAAGTAAAAGGAGGGTACATAGAGTTGTGCTTTCTAACTTCATCCATCTCATGCTCATCAAAAGGAATCCAATAACAAGGTTGATCAAGTCTTGTTAACAAACTCTTTCCAAATTGCATGAAACCGAAGAATTTTCAAATAACACTAGGTTACCTCAATGGGGATATGCACATCCCCAACAATAAGAATATCATATTTCTTCTTAACAGTAGGAAGAGGAAATTCAAAACCTCCAATAGTAATCATTGAAATTTTCCAATAGAATTGATACTATGGACTTGAGGTTGTTTCCTCGGTGAGTGTACCGTATGCTCATTACCATTAACATGAAAAGTGACATTGCCTTTGTTGCAATCAATAACAGCCCCTGCAGTATTCAAAAAGGGTCTACCAAGAATAATAGACATACTATCGTCCTCGGGAATATCAAGAATAACAAAGTCCGTTAAAATAGTAACATTGTGCAACCACAACAGGCACATCCTCACAAATACCGACAAGTATAGCAGTTGATTTATCAGCCATTTGCAAAGATATTTCAGTACATGTCAACTTGTTCAAATCAAGTCTACGATATAAATAGAGAGGCATAACACTAACACCGGCTCCGAGATCACATAAAGCAGTTTTAACATAGTTTCTCTTAATGGAGCATGGTATAGTTGGTACTCCTGGATCTCCTAGTTTCTTTGGTATTCCACCCTTAAAAGTGTAATTAGCAAGCATAGTGGAAATTTCAGCTTCCGGTATCTTTCTTTTATTAGTAGAAATATCCTTCATGTCCTTAGCATAAGGGTTCATTTTAAGCATATCAGTCAAACGCATAGGCAAAAAGATGGTTTAGGAGGAAAAGGCATGGGTTTCTGAACCCATGGTTCTCTTTCTTTACTGTGCTTCCTCGCAACGAAGTCTCTCTTATCATAATGTTGATTCTTTGATTGTGGGTTATCAAGATCAATAGCAGGTTCAATCTCTACATCATTGTTATTGCTAGGTTGGGCATCAACATGAACATCATCATTAATACTATCACTAGGTTCATGTTCACTACCAGATTGTGTTTCAGCATCAGAAATAGAAATATCATTGGGATTCTCAGGTGTGTCTACAACAGGTTCACTAGAAGCATGCAAAGTCCTATCATTTTTCTTTTTCTTCTTTTTAGAAGGACTAGGTGCATCAACATTAGTTCTCTGAGAATCTTGCTCAATTCTCTTAGCGTGGCCCTCGGGATACAAAGGTTCCTGAGTCATTGTACCCCCTCTAGTTATAACTCTAACATCATTATCATTTTTCTTATTATTCAATTCATTGAGCAAATCATTCTGAGCTTTAAGCACTTGTTCTACTTGAGTTGTAACCATAGAAGCATGTTTACTAATAAGTTTAAGTTCACCTTTAACTCTAGACATATAATCACTCAAGTGTTCAACCGTATAAGCATTGCGTTTCAATTGTCTACCAACATAAGCATTGAAGTTTTCTTGTTTAACAATGAAATTATCAAACTCATCTAAGCGTTGGCTAGTAGACTTATAATGAGGAATATCACCTTCATCAAATCTATAGAGAGAATTTACCTTTACTACATGTGTCGGGTTATCAAGACCATGTATCTCTTCAATAGGTGGTAAATTCTTAACATCTTCAGCTTTAATACCTTTTTCTTTCATAGATTTCTTTACCTCTTGCATATCTTCAGGACTGAGAAATAGAATACCCCTTTTCTTCGGAGTTGTCTTAGGAGTTGGTTCAGGAAGTGTCCAATCATTTTCATTACTCAACATATTATTCAATAGCAAATCAGCTTGATCATCAGTTCTTTCCCTGAAAACACAACCATCACAACTATCCAGGTGATCTTTGGAAGCATCGGTTAGTCCATTATAAAAGATATCAAGTACTTCATTTTTCTTGAGAGGATGATCAGGCAAAGCATTAAGTAATCGGAGAAGCCTCCCCAAGCTTGTGGGAGACTCTCTTCTTTAATTTGCACAAAATTATATATTTCCCTTAAGGCAGCTTGTTTTTATGAGCGGGGAAATATTTAGCAGAGAAGTAATAAATCATATCATGGGGACTACGCACGCAACCAGGATCAAGAGAATTAAACCTTGTTTTACCATCACCCTTTAATGAGAACGGAAATAACTTAAGGATAACGTAATAGCGAGTTTTCTCATCATTAGTGAACATGGTGGCTATATCATTTAATTTAGTTAGATGTGCCACAACAGTTTCAGGTTCATAGCCATAGAAAGGATTAGATTCAACCAAAGTAATTGACTCAGGATCGACAGAGAAATCATAATCCTTATCGGAAATACAGATAGGTGAAGTAGCAAAAGCAGGGTCATATTTCATTCTAGCATTCAAAGACTTTTCCTTCAGCTTACCTAATAATTTCTTAAGATGATATATCATTGCAAGCTAAAAAGTCTCTAGCAGTTTCTTCATCTATAACATAACCCTCAGGCACAACAAGCAATTCATATCTAGGGGAGAATCTTCATCATCACTTTCATCAATATTATCAGTTTCAATAATTTCATTCTCTCTAACCCTAGCAAGTTGTTCATCAAGAAATTCACCTAGTGGCACAGTATTGTCAAGCATAGAAGTAGCTTCATCATAAGTATCATGGAAAGCAAACGTGGCATCATCAATAACATGCGACATATCAGAATGAATAGCAGGAGTAGGTGTCGCAAGTTTACTCAAAATAGAAGGTGAATCAAGTGCAGAGCTAGATGATAGTTCCTTACCTCCCCTCGTAGTTGAGGGAAAAATCTTAGTTCTTTTATCTTTCAAGTTCTTCATAGTGATCAGCAGATATAAATCCCAAGTGACTCAAAGAATAGAGCTATGCTCCCCGGCAACGGCGCCAGAAAATAGTCTTGATAACCCACAAGCACTACAAAAAAAGACACATCTGTGACATTTTGGGCCGAACAAATTTTTTTTCTGTCATACATATGATACTTCTATGATGATAATTGTGACAAAACCCGGTATCATCATAGATGTGGTGGGCTCCTACTTCTATGACAAAAACTCATGACAGAAAATGGGATTTTCGTCCTAGGCGGGCCGGAGACGCAGCTGCATGACATTCTTTGGGCCGTCCAAGATGGAAAAAACCGTGGTAGAAGCGAGGGCGAGGAAAATTTTGGGGAGTTCCCGGTTACGGTGGGAGGTCGGGGGCCGAGCGATGCGCGTTTCTCTCGTACACGTACGCGCGTGTGTGTGAGGCGTTGGCTCTAACTAAACCCAAGCGAGGTGTTGGGCTCTAACTGAACCCGAGCGATTGCACTGCAGGCTACGCGTTACTGAACCCGAGCGATCGATCGATGGCTGTTAACTGAACCTGATTGAGCGATTCCTTCGCTACTGCTGCTAACTGAAGCCGA
>NC_041388.1:148888927-148935629 GCF_002162155.2 Triticum dicoccoides
GGTGGCGTTGCCTCTGGATGAACAGGACCACGTGGTGTGGTGGAGGGATGGATGAACAATAGACGATGGAGGGGTGCCCGTGGAGGGGTGGTTGAACAGGAGCCCGTGGTGTGGAGGGCTGGATGAGCAGTAGACGGTGGAGGGGTGCCCGTGGAGGGGTGGTTGAACAGTAGCCGGTGGAGTAGCGCGCGGTGGAGGATGGATGAACAGGAGCCCATGGAGGCTGGAGGAGGTCGACAGTGGAGATGAACAGTATCCCGTGGAGTCCCGTTTTGCGGTACGCCACACCCCTCCCGATGAACAGGACCCCCGTTTCGACCATAGGAGGTCTGTTTCGTTCGTTTTGCGGTACGCCACACCCCTCCCGATCAACAAGACCCCCGTTTCGACCATAGGAGGTCCGTTTCGTCCGTTTTGTGGTACGCCACACCCTTCCCGATCAACAGGACCCCCATTTCGACCGTAGGAGGTTCGTTTCCTCCGTTTTGCGGTATGCTAGACCCCTCCCGATCAACGGGACCCCGTTCCAAACGTAGGAGGTCCGTTTCCTCCGTTGTGTGGTACGCCAGGCCTCGTTTCAATTGCCTGTTCCGTCCAAGCCCTCCCGATGAACACGACCACGCATTCCGTTCCGACCTAGCCGGTTGGCTCCCACGCGTTCCTTTGCTTCCCGATGAACACAACGCATTCCATTACCTCCCCATGAACACGACACATTCCGTTGCCTCCCCATGAACACGACGATGACGCTGTTTCTCTGTTTCGACCCAGCCATGTACACGAGCCCTGGCCGTACGTATGCGCGAGTAGGCGTTTGAGACCCCGCCCGTATGTACACATACGTGGCCATATTTTCTTTCTTGCACCCTGGCCGCTGTATGTACGTGTACATGCTACATGCGCGCCTCTACTACGACACGTACGTGCCTCTACTACAACACGTGTGCGCCTCTACATCCTCCAGTATATATGTACGTACACGTTCGCGACCAGAATGACAACGCTACGTATGCTTCAACCAGGTGGGTCCCGACTGCCAGGAACTTCCTTGCCCACGAAGATGTAGCTGGTGGGTCCCAGCAGTCAGGGGCAAACGTTTTTTTCGTGAAATACGGTGGCCCGTCCGGTGGGTCCCCGCTATCAGGTGGAGGAATAATTATTTTGCACGTAATAATGAGGCACTTCCTTGCTGCGGCCGTGGACCCAACTATCAGCCTCTCCACGTACAGTCCACGTCCGATGGAAGCCGTTCCATGACCATGTTGACCACGCCGCGCCGAGAGCACCAGGGCGGTGGATGACGGCGAGGCCTAGGAAGGGGACGACGCGGAGCCGGGGAAGACGCGACAGTGGATGCCCATGCGTAGAGGAGTACTAGGGTTCACTGGTTCGCTGCGGTGTGAGGCTGCCATCGCCGCAGAATAAGAGGGGGTGTGGGTGAGTAGAGGGATGGCCTGGCCAGCGGTGGGAGTAGTAGGGGGCGGTGAGGCCTCCATCGCATCGCAGCCGGCCACGGGAGGCAGGAGCACGAGGCTCGACCGGCACTGGTTTGGGCGGCTGGAGCAAGAAGACCAGAGGTTGAAGAAGCACTACGGCCGTTGGATGGACATCGTACGGTCACTGGAGCTAGAATCGTGCATATTGACTAAGTTGACAAAGCCCTCCGTCCCCGTAAACTTAGTAGGCCCACAAGTCAGCCTGCCACTATACCGGGTCCCAGCTAACAGGGGGAGTATTCATTTTTTTTGTGCGTAATAAGGAGGCACTTCCTTGCGTGCGAAGATATAGCTGGTGGGTCCGAGCTGTCAGCGGCGGTAACGTTTTTTTTTTCACGAAATACAGAGGCCCTTTCGGTGGGTCCCTGATGTCACGTGGAGGAATCATTATTTTGCGCGTAATAAGGAGGCATTTCCTTGCATGCGGCCGTGGACCCAGCTGTCGGCCTCTCCACGTACAGTCCACTTCAGATGCATGTTGGTCGTTGACCATGTTGACCAGGCTACGCCGAGAGCACCAGGGCGGTGGACGACGGCGAGGCCTAGGAAAGGAACGACATGGAGGCAGGGAAGACTCGGC
The DNA here is from genome assembly GCF_002162155.2 of Triticum dicoccoides. Taxonomy (NCBI): domain Eukaryota; kingdom Viridiplantae; phylum Streptophyta; class Magnoliopsida; order Poales; family Poaceae; genus Triticum; species Triticum dicoccoides. The sequence continues at coordinate 148,891,004 of NC_041388.1, forward strand.
AGTTGTTTCCCACGCGGAGGGGAGTACGACTGTACGAAGGTTTACTAGTTTGTCTGCCACCGCCGGAGAATAACAGCAGGTGTGGGTGAGTAGAGGGATGGCTAGGCCAGCGATGGGAGTACGGTGGGGCGGTGAGGCCTGCGTGGCAGCAGAGCCGGCCGCGGGGAGGAGGGAGCAGGCAGTCCCGCTGGCGCTTGTTTGAGCGGCTTGAGCAGGAAGAGCAGAGATTGAAGAAGCACGACGGCCGTTGGATGGCCATCCAACAGTCACTGCTTGTGTGTCAACCTTTTTTTAGAAAAGCCTCAAATATGTGGAAAACAACATACAACCCATCTGCCATTATTTCTAATAATTTACAACCATTTGCTAATTATTAAGGTTTTTTTGGAGCCCATATTCTTTTTGTTAGCATTACAGCCCATATTGTGGCCACGGTTAAAAAATTATATGAAATTTTGCATATTTTGGTGCAGTCCGAACTGTTTTTAATCCAAAAATTTCGACTCACATTCAAAATGATTTTAAAAATAAATGTATATCAATATAAAATCCAAAAAATTCTCCACACATAAAAATTAGTGTAATTTAAAATCTCGAAATGAAAAAAAAAGATATTTGAAACTAATTGCCAGTTTGATGTGTTTTAAAAATGTACATCCCATTTCTCATTACTGATGGGCCATTTTCTCGGCCAGCCGAATGAAAGCTCTCCTCGTCTTGAAAGATTTGCAACCCAACAGGCCTGACAAAGCGACTTACTTGGTAAATCACAAAAAACTGGGCTGTGGTCGTGGACCCAGCTGTCAGCCTCTCCACGTATAGCACTCTTCCGATGGAAGTCGTTCCATGACCACGTTGACCACGCCGCGCGGAGAGCACCACGGCGGTGGACGACGGCGAGGCCTAGGAAGGGGACGACACGGAGCCGGGGAAGACGCGGCAGTGGAAGCCCGCACGGAGAGGAGTACGAGGGTTCACTGGTTCAGCTGCGGTGTGAGGCTGCCGTCGCCGCAGGGCTTGGCCAGCGGTGGGAATAGTAGGGGGCGGTGAGGCCTCCGTGGCAGCACAGCCGGCCATGGGAGGCAGGAGCATGTGGCACGACCGGCGCTGCTTCGAGCGGCTGGAGTAAGAAGACCAGAGGTTGAAGAAGCACTACGGTCGTTAGATGGACATCGTACGGTCAGTGGAGCTAGAATCGTTCATATTGACTAAGTTGACAAAGCCCTTCGTCCCCATCAACTTAGTAGGCCCACAAGTCAGCCTCCCACCAAGGTGGGTCCTAGCTAGCCGGGGGAGTATTCATTTTTTTGTGCATAATAAGGAGGCACTTCCGGTGGGTCTGAGCTGAAGCGGGGGGAATGTTTTTTTTGCGAAATACGGTGGCTCGTCAGGTGGGTCCCAGCAGTCAGGGGGCAAACGTTTTTTTTTGCAAAATACGGTGGCCCGTCCAGTGGGTCCCTGCTGTCAGTTGGAGGAATCATTATTTTCCGCGTAATAAGGAGGCACTTGCTTGCTGCGACTGTGGACCCAACTGAGACTCTCCACATAGAGTATACTTCCGATGGAAGTCGTTCCTTGACCACGTTGACCTTGCCGCGTTCCGTTGCATGCATGCGTCCATGGGCGTGGTGCGTCCCCACTGTCAGCCTCTCACGTATAGTCATCTTCCGATGACTCTCGGTTGTTGACCACGTTGACCACACCGTGCCGAGCGCACCCGGACTGGAAAGACCCGGAGATGGGGAAGGCGGGGCAGTGGAGTCGTAGATGGAGAGGAGTGGGAAACTTCACTGGTTCGGGTGCGCGGTAGCACAGCCGCGGTGCCACCCACGGGAGACAGGAGCAAGAACAGAGGTTGAAGAAGGAGCATGGCTATTGGATTAACATCCAACGGTCCAGGTACTAGAATCTTTTGTTGATTAAGTTGACAAAGTCGTGCGTACACGTCTGCTTAGTAGGCCCACAAGTCAGGCACCAAATCTGACGGGTCCCAGCTATCAATGGGATGAATATTTTTTCCCAAAACAAGGAGGCACTTCCTTCCGTGCGAAGATACAGCCGGTGGGTCCCAGCTGTCAGGTGGAGGAAACATTTTTTCAGCTTAATAAGGAGGAACTTTCCTTGCGTGCGACCATGGACCTCGTGGGTCCCAGCCGTCAGGCTCTCCACGGACACTCCTCTTCCGATGACTCTCGTTTGTTGACCATGCCGCACCGAATGCAGCGAGGCGGTGGACGACGGTGAGGCCCCGGACGGGAATGACTCGGAGATGGGAAAACGCCGCAGTGGAGTCGCAGATTGAGAGGAGGAGAAGGGTTATAACTGGTTCTGTTGCAGCGTGGGGCTGTAGTCTGTGGAGAATAATAGGAGGTGTCGAGGGGTGGAGGGATAGCCTGGCCGGTGGTGGGGTAGCGCTTCGCAGCGATGCGTGCTAACCAGAGCCGCTAGCCGCCGGAGGCCGGACCAGGCGGTCTCGGCGACACTAGAAGAAGAAGACGAGAGATTGAAGGTGCATGCTGGCCATTGGATATAAATCCAATGGTTGTGGATGACACAATCATTTGTTGACCAAGTTGACAACGCCCTGCGTAGGCTTCAACCTATTGGCCCACATGTCAGCTTGCAAAAATGTGGCATATATTTAACCCATGTTTTCTAGAATGTACAGTCCATTTGCTAGGCTGGGTGAACAAATAATTTTGCGTCAATCAGGCCCATTTATATTTTCTAAGAAATCCCAGCCCATTTGCACTTCCTTGAAATACACATATTAGGTGGGCTCGTTATATATATAATGTTATGTTAGAAGGAGCAATTAAGAAATTAGCGAGTTATTGCTCAAAATAAAAATGAGCGTGTTATTATTAAATTGGTCCTTAAAATCTTCGCAAGCTTTTGTACGCAATCACCAGGATTCTCCTGGCTTGTGAGTCAAAAACAACCATGATTTTCCTTGCAAACTTCCGTTAAACATTTACTTTTATAAGTTAATAACACGTGGGATGTTTTTATAATGTGTATATAAGTCTCTATAAAATATATGATAATAGTAATAATATAAATATATATAATGTGGTTAGAAGGGAAAAAATAAATTGGACACATCATTACTTTTATAAGAGACCTGTGTTTTATACCCCACAGTAGGCATACTAACAAGTTCACACACAAATACAACAGAAAAGGTAAACATTCATATCAAACTCAGGTTGACAGGACACATTCATATTCATAGCCAACATTCACTATCAACAACTCAAAAGATTCATATATACACAAGCTCGGCATATCTATGCATCCAAATGATTGATAGATCACACGATAATATTCATACATAATTCACAAAAAGATTCAGATATACACATGTTTAGTATGTTTATGCATCCAAATGATTGAGATCATAGCCAATATGATCCATGGACGAACTTTAATTACCTAGGGTACAGACTGGTAAATGGTGTTCAATCGGAGGTACTTCTTGCTAAAATTAGTTCTTGTACGAGTAAACTTTCGAGTACATAAGAGGCAGCACAGACAATCTGAACTTTTCTTGTAGGTTTATCCTCAAATAGTGGCCTCATGCCGAGGGAGGTTTGAGCAACTTGGCCACTACTTTCATCCAACTAGTTTACTGTCTCATCTTGGTCCTGTATCTCGCCAAAATTCTATATTGCAGATGAGAAAGGAGGCAGTTCAGAAAATGAACCACCCAAATTTTTTGTGCAGTTCAACTGAAATGGAGCATCCTTGGCGTGCAGACTGATTAAGTGCCAGATGAATATACGTGTCAACCGACTTGTCTGAAATCTTTAGACTCCATGCCATATAGTTCCCTACCATATGTGTTGATAACCAAAAGGCACAAGTTGGGACCAAAGACTAGACTGCGTTTTTCTGGGCTATGCACCAAGCAATATTTTTGGCGTTCACTCTCCTAATACTTGGAGTTTGACAATTGGTTGACGCCGGTTGATACTCGAATGAATATAGGCACTTCTTGTCAACATCGATGCTTGTCTGAGTGAACTTTGGAGTACATAGCAGAAGCATAAGTACCTGTCCATCTGATCATTTTGTGCAGTTCTACTGAAATCACCCGATGTAATGATTTGCCTGCGAGTTCAGGCTCCAAATTACTCCTTTATGAAATCGGCAAACAGTAGCACAATACCAAATTACCAATACATATGACAGGCACAATAATCAGGATAAAGACCAGTACCAACCTGTGTGAGGTAGCATATCAATTACTATTTCCTTTGACTGGAAGCCGAGATAAGCCAAGCGACTGACAGCAAAGGAAGAAAGCAAGCGGAGATTAGAGACTAACAGGAAAGGACGGAAGCTATCGAGGCAATGAAGCACCCAAAGTTTTTGTGTAGTTCCACCAAAATCGGGCATCCCTATTGGCACATATATTGAGAGAGTGAGATTACTATAATAGTGGGACAAGTTGATGAAACGTACACTAACAAATAGAAGCACCCTCATTATCTTAATGGGTAAAGTTAGCAACATAGTAGTCTTGCTTCAAGAGAGGTATTAGTTTATTTAATCAATGCCAATTAGCTCAACTCAACACTCAAAGCATTGCCATTTATCATAGGTTGCAAAACTTTAACATGCAAAGATAAAGGAGTTTCTCATGACAGTAGCACGATACAAATAGAGATGACAGCAAACTAATATGGATGAAGGCCTTAGGCCCATACCAACCTGAGAAAAAAAGCTTATTCATGTAGTCCCATAAGAGATGATAAAGCACTCACTAGAATCACACAATAGTATATATTTTTGTCCACTTCAAATGTATGGTTGAAATCACTCTTGTTTACCAGTGCTGAGATTATGTCGAAAGATTATCAAGAACTTCCAGCAGAGTTAAAGCATTGGCTGGGATACAGTTCATTGTATTGTCTTGTGTAGTTCCACTAAAATGTATGATTGGCACAACATGATCCCTATTTGCACAAGTAGGAACAAGGAGAAACCTTCATTAGCTTAGTGAGAAAGGATAGGAAGACATTAGCATATTACTCAAACAGTAGCATCAAATTCATGATGGACAATACGCAAAACATTGCCTCATTGAACCAATGGCAATAAATTGACATGCAAAACAATAGCACTATTATGACATGACACTAATAATATTCCCTCCCTGCTCCACCACATGATTCACCTCCATAGACAAACATACACACGTACATGATTCAGCATAGGGTCCTACTAATGATTTGTTTAACTCCAACAGGAAAATTAGGCAATAATAAATTAGTGGTACTTAAGTACTCCTAATTAATTAAGGGAGACAGCAGAAGTGGAAGGGCTCCTTGGAGGATCGTCTCACATGTAAGGTAGTCGTTGCCGGAGCCCTTGAATGGCCGCGACTGAGGCCTTTGGCTTCAGCAATATCGCCTTGGCACTGTTTATTCTTCTTCTTCTTCCTCTTCATGCTCTGTTTCTCTTTCTCCTCACCAGTTGGTGAAACCAGGTACATGATTGGCCTTCCAATTCAGAATTGGTTTTGTCCGCGAGGGAGTACAAGTGTACTAGTAAAAAACAGCATTATTTTCTCATGGCAGTCGGAAAATAGAGATGAACACATGCATTAAATATCATTCTTACCTAAAGGAAGGTTATGGCGCAAATATGGATGATGAGGATTGGAACACAGATCTCCCTTTGTGCAGTTCCACCAAAATGAACCAACTGTTCCATTCTGACATTCCAGTTAAACATCACAAAAGTCACTTCTTTTAAGAAGAGTTTTGTGTAGTGCACCAAAAGGTCACAATAGCAACTAGGTGAATTGGATATCCCTGTTTGCACAAAAAGGCACAGAGGAAACAGTCAGAGTCTCAAACAATTACAGGCAAAAACATTTGGCTAAACTTGTCATGGCTTATAACAGTGGCATGGCTTCATTTTTTCCAGGAATTAGATTAAGAACATCTAAGGCTGCGTTCGGTTCACAGGTTTGGTGCAGGATTTTCGTAGGAACACAATTCCTATGGTATTCTTTCCCTTCCAACCGTCCGGAACACGGGAAAGGTGAATAATGTTTCATAGGAAAGCTGGTCTGGTAGTACTGATTCCATAGGATTAGAAACATCCACGCGCTGCTCATTTTTTGGGCAGAAGCCCGAGGCAGGTGCTCGCTGCCATGCGTTAGACAGGTTGCTGTGCTGTGTTGCCGGAATAAAAAAATCAACCTATGTGTGGTACATGAGGTGAGGAAAAGAGTAGTCATTGTGCAGCTGAATAAACAAATAGCATCTGATACTGCCAAGCATGCTACTCTAAAAAAACAAATCTGCAGATTTCGTAGTCCATCCGAACACATTCTCTTGAGAGTTTCCTCCGGTTTGTTGTTCCATAGTTTTATACCTACATTCCTTTCCTATTCCTCTATTTTCATCAAGACCTATGTTTTCTGCCCCTTTATTCCGAATGGAGCCTAAATATTTGGTATAAGGGCATGGGACAGTGGGTGCACCAGCAGTCCAACACCATGTACGTAAACAGGGGCATAAAGTGGTGATTCATAGTTTGTTGCCCCGAGAAACAAGCATCCAAGAAACATATGTGGGTTGGTCCCATTTTTGTTCACTCTAGCCACCTACTCCTATGTGTGGATAGCAAATCTAGTCCTGGTCATACCACTGTGTACAGCATTCCCCCTATATTTCCCTTTTCGACCAATAGACCGGTTGGATGACCAGTCTGTTCTACTTTCACCCCCTTTCCTTCCTGTTTGTACCAAGTCCAATGTACATACTAAATTCCCCCACACCCACTTTATTTCTTGTTTGAACCAAGTAGTCCCTCCGTTCGGAATTACTTGTCATCAAAATGGATGTGTCTAGAACTAAAATACATCTAGATACATCCATTTCAATGACAAGTATTTTAGGACGGAGGGAGTATAAGATTCGATTCCATGAAGAAGCTTTACCTCTAACAATAGAAGAAAAAAATGTGACGTTGGACCATCCGATGGAGAGGGGCTGAGAGGTAGAAAATGATGCACATGCAGCGACATAGCGAGCTGGGGAAGTAGAGCTAAGGTGGTTTCGAACGAAGATATACCTGAAGGTCGTCGGGATGTGGATTGGTGGGCGGCGGGAGGCCGGATCCGCCCACAGGCAACGACGAAGGGATCGAAGGACATCCCGCGCTGGTGCTCGGCCAGAGATAACGATGCGGCCAGCAGTGGGTCTCCTCCCTCGCTGTCGACGATGGCCTAAACGTTGCCCCTCCTCCCCTTCACCGGCGGAGGGGCATACATCCGGATCTGTAACCAGCTGTGAGGATAGAAAGCCAGTGTTTTTTGAAGGGAGAAAGACAGTGTTACTACCCCTATCTTGTTTAGATCTAGAGAGGATGAGAGTGCGTGAATAGAGCAAGCCTAGCAAGCAAGTGCGGAGGCTCCACCCTATATATACGTAGCGGGGTAGTTTTCCTTTTTCACTCACTCCATCAAAACAATTGTTTAAAATTGTGTACTACTACATGCGAGGTCGCATTTTTTTAGTTGTTGATTGTTTTTTGAAATAGCTACCCGCTTGTTCCAAGTGGTGTTACGGTGTGCCAGGTCGCACTTTGTATCGTTCAAGTCTGGTACTACAAGTCCCTCCATTAAATGAACAACCTCCCCCTCGTAAAAATTGTGAACAAGCCCACGGCTAAAATTAGAGGAAACGTGGGTTGCCCCAACATGCATTATTATTTATATTTTCTACTCCCTCCGTTCCTAAATATAAGTCTTTTTTATTAGCCACACCTAAGACAAGAATTTTTTATTAGCAGTGAACCCCACATGTCATAGACACAAAAATTGTGGCAAGATTCCCTTAAGCAAGCCAAAGTGTGTCTAACAATTTGAGCAACTCAGGTTAGGCAAGTGTGGCAAGTGTGGGAAAAATAATGTGGCAACATAAGACAAACATAGTCACAATCCAAACAGCCCCGTAATTTTTTGTGACATGCATGAAAATTTGGTTAGTTAAATTTATAGTCAAAATTTGGCAAGGTGCATCAAATCAACACATGCAAGTATCAAAAGGAAAGTCACGGCATGCATGCATGCGTTGTACTCCCTCCATTTCCAAATATAAGTATTTTTAGAGATTGCAACAAGTGACTACATACGAAGCAGAATATGTCTACTCCTACATACGAAGTAGCCCATTTGAAATGTGTAAAAAGACTTATATCGAGTGCAGTGCTTTGATGTGTCGCGTCAACTCGTACAAGACCGATAAATTTGATTACTACAACGCCCTCTCCCTCGCGGACTGAGCTCCGGTGCCTTAACTGCACCTACCTTTGGCTGCATGACAGGAGGGCCAACCACCTGTTGGGCCCACCTGTCATAGACGCAAAGGCAGGAGCAGTAAGTAGAAGCTTTCGCTATACGCTATCCCTCCCGCACGTGGTGGACGGACATGCAGTAGTGGATTCGATACTGTAGAAGTAGGAGTAACATTATTGTTCGTCTTCTCGAAGAGGCGAAGAGCCAAGCGCAACCCGAATGTTGCAGTTGCGAACGCTCGCGTGGTGCTGTTCCTTGGAGTACTAGCCAGGCTCTTGCATGAGACAAAATTGGTATTGTTTAACAATTAAACTCCATTATCCATGGTTGATACTCATTCTGCATAGGTCCACGCGCTTAGCACCGTTTCCTCCTGGGGTCACCAATGTTTATTTGCTAATTAATAGCATTGCATGCAATTAACTAGCCATTGCAAGTCATTAAAAGCACGCACACCTCTCATCTCTTATTGGTTGATATGTCAAGAAACAAGAAACAAGGTAGAAGTTAATGCACCGCGCCTAAGTGTTTTGGGACTATTTTGTTTTCATAAGATGACTTACACACCTAGACAGAGGGAGTAGTATAGCCCTGTAAACCGGAAAGGAGTATTTGCCTTTATAGAGATTTCAACAAGTGACTAGACTACACCGTGTGCAGTACTCCCTTCCTTCTGGTTTATAGGGCTCAAATCTCAAATCTCATGAACCAAGGCATTTTGCGATTGGAGGAATGTATCTCATACTTTACTAAACTACCCTAATTAAACTCATGCACTAATTGCGTAGTTCTCTCGTTTTCCTCTCTGCCTTGGTCGCGGTGCACATGCGAGACATTTCAAAGCATACGGGCCCGCGTGCCATCCACCAAATCACAGCGAAGTGCTACAGTCGAGACTCACCTATCACCCCAGTGTGGCCGTCATGACCCGTCATATCACAAAACCCACACCTTTACCAGCAGTGGTAAGGTGGCCTCCAAGATGGACTAGACGAAGGAACCATCATTTCACTGGAACGCTCGTTCAAGCCCTTTCTTCCCTTTCTTGAAGAAAACCTCACTCCAGGCTACTCATTTCTGTCATTTTTCTTCTGTACCGACGAAGGAAAGGTGGGCGAATCAGTTATGTTGCTATATTTTCATTCCAAGAATCTTCTTTTTGCGAAGCACCGACCGATTCTCACATCCTATTCTTTTCCCGTTTTCATTGCGATTGTGGTTTCCTTTCGATTGCTTTTTGTTTGTTAGTTCATTGATGGTTCCTGGAGCACTAGGCAAAGAGTTGCCGGCGGACAACCCACTAGAGATAGCGATCTCCAGGAAGCGAGCACCGACCAACGAGTTGACCATGTTGGCGGGCCAACCCATGGAGACAAAGAGCTCCAAGAAACAAGTACTGGCCAAAGAGTTGAGGATGTTGGCGGACGAACTCCTCAAAGAAAGTTGGAAGAACAGCAAGGGCCCCACCGTGCCTACCCCAGGAACTCTGATTGCCACCTATGTGAGGCTCAAGACCAAGTTTGAGGAGATAGTCGCCGTTGAGAAGCAGTATTCCCCTGGCAAGGTGATGGCCCCCATCGAGGACGAGGAGATGGCCCCCGGAGGGATGAGATCCCCCGGTGAGCTGCACAAGTTAAAAAATAATGGCTTATTACCATAGTTGTGGTTTTTGATTATTTGTAATGTGCTTGCTAATATGTTAGGGTTGTGTAGGTGCCGGTGAACGTCCTTGATGATTCCGATGTCGTGGCCCGTCCTGTTGGCATCGCCCCGGAGATCGATTCCCATGCCGCTGTCCATCCTATGGACATCGCCCCAGAGATTGATTGCGATGTCGCGGCCAGTCCTGTGGACATCGCCCCAGAAATCGATTCCCATGCCGCTGTCCGTGTTGTGGTCATTGCCCGAGAGATCGATGAGAAGAAATAGTTAGTCGCGCTAATCCTTTAGGGTAGTTTGCATTGCCCTGTGTTTAATTACCAGAACGATGCGTGTTATCAAACCATCTTAGGGCTAGTGCACTGTCTTGTGTGGGCGGATCTTGCTATTTTGTTTGATAGTGAATCATGCGATGAATCATGTGAACCCTCTCCGAGTTATGGAAACAGATGTACCCTCACTAGCTTTTGATGTCGAGTTATGGAAACAGATGTATCCTCACTTTGTATCGTTCAAGTCGGTAATAAATTACCAGGATTGAAGGGGAATCCAAATTTGCTTCGTCTTCTGTCCTTGAGCTCTTGACAAACCAATGCACTATATGGTTGTCCGGCCACTCCACCCCAGAGCTCTCACCAAGCGTCGTTCATGTCACCGTGCCGCACACTAACCGGTAAGGCAGCGATGGCATCCCGCTGCGCCGAGTTCCTCGCTGCCCACGACCGCACACAAAATGGTAGGGAAGCGATGACATCCCGCCGTGCCGAGTTCATCGCCGCTCATGACCTCACAACTATGTGGGAGGAATTTTAAGATGCCAAGGCCGAATGGGCGGTAGAGCAAGAGGCGGACAAAGCCGCACAAAGGGAGCGGAAAAGTCAGAAAGCACTCATGAAAAGAGAGGCCCGCCGCCGCAAGAAAGAAAAAGACGCACGCGCTGCTGCAGAGAGGTCGGCGGAGATCCAAGCACGGTGGGGTGTCGCCGACAAAGCCGAGAAGGAGAACGACGGCATCTGGCCAGCATGTGAGAAGTAGTAGTACTAGTAGTTAGTGTGTGTGTCTGTGTCTGAGTATGAGCATGTACCAATACTACTATAGTTTTTAGAGCAAATTACCAGTACATTAGCCTAGACTAAATGGAAAAATTCTTATCCTAAGCATCAAATGACATCTCTTTCTCTATAGGAATTGAGATGCATGTCATCTCACTTCCTATGATTTTCATATTCCTATCCTATGAACGAAAGGAGGCCTCTGTTGGAGTAACTACTGTAGCTAGCAGTACTACTGGTACAGTAGTTTTCTTCAAGAAGCAGAATTCAACGAAGTCATGATGGTTCCTTTGTCTGAGCAACTTCAAAGTGGGAAGTGGGCATGTGATTTGACAGCTCATTAGTCATTGTTACTGCGGCGCGACGACCTGGGTGACTCTCCCTTGGAGTTCCTCGTGCATGGAAAGTGGACCAGGATGGTCGACGTCCCACATGTTGGCGAACGGAAGTATTCTTTCCGATATCGAGGAGCAAGGAAACCGCGTGGTATAGTATCACTGCTAATTGGTTCGCAAAAAAAAGTATCACTGCCGATTTACAATTATTTTTTATTTCCGTTGAATGCTAGCGTTTCAACTCTTACGATGAAGGGTGCCAAACACGGCACGTGCTGGATGTCCCACACGTCAGCGAAAGGAGTGGGACATGAACAATGTGGTAGAGCCCAGCGTAAAAAAACAGCGTGGTAGAGTGTCTTCACTTCTTCCACTTCTGGGTCGGAGACCACACGTAGTAGTACTTACTGGTATGAACAATACAAAGTGCGACCTGGAGAGAAAGACACGTCTAGTTGGAAGGTCTCGGGGCATACACGTAAACAAATATAAAAGTTAATATGTGCCTCCAACTAATATAGTAGTAGTAGAGTACTTATGCACGTACTCCATAACATCACCGTGCATTGCACGGACAACATTTAGTGGTAGTACGTAGTAAGAGACAAATGCTGCCCAAGAGTTCCCTTCTTGACCTACTTTTGGTTGTTTGGTAGAGTGTATGGAGGGTGCATGAGTCCACACTAGTTTAGCACAAATACACTAGAATCATGCATGAAGAGAGCATGCATGAAGAGGGGTGTTGAGTTGAGCATGCATGAAGAGGGAACAACTATGATGAGACGAGAACGCAACCAAACACACCCTATATGCCACGCATGTTCATACCATTTGTGCCTTTCTACTTCACTTACTTCGCTACATTACTCAGGTTCGTACGTCCACTCCTGGGTACATGTCCATCTCATAGTTCCAGTCCCACGTGTTCTTCATATGGATGGAACGATCCTTGCATAACACGTGCACCTTGATGCTAGATGTCTCGCGTGTTGGCAAAAGGATGAACAAAGCTCACGTAAAAAAATAGAGTGGAAGAACATAGATTCTGGACGACCGAGAAGGAGCAAGGAACCTCATAGTGGAGCGTCTGCACTCATAATATTTAATATTATTCAGCGATATAAAATTAACCAATCATCTCCACAGTGGACTGGAAGAGTACGAAACACGGTAGCCCAGTGTAGTTACATCATACTAGTACATGGCTAACCCACGCTATCACCATATTTCTTGGCTTCTGTGCGACACTATCTCTAGTAATCTAGCAGCCTGTATCGCTTCTCCCTCCTCGTCTCTATCAAACTGTTTGATACTCTAACTTAGCTAGAGGTTAGACTAACTCATGACTAACCCTGAACTAACTGTAGCCAAAGCGGTGTTTGGGTGACAGGGTTAGATTGACAATAAATGCACTTCATGGAGAGAGAAAAGTGATTTTTCAGTGGTCCCAATGAGAACTATCTCCAGTTAGCACCTCTTGGGTGGGATAGTTTTTTTTTGGTGGGTTCGGTGCAACTTGCTCCAATTTAAACCCTCATGCTTGGATACTTTAGGGCTATTTGATCCCCAACTAGCTCAAACTAACTCTAACCCATGGATCCAAACAGGGCCTATGGCCAGTCTCGACGCGGAGCAGTCGTGTGCACCGGGAAGCGGCGCTCTCTCGGCCGCCGCGCCACTTCAAAGCCGGCGCCAGTGAGAGGCCGCCTCCGCTCTGGCCGGGCATTAATGCGGCACTGACGCTCTAGGGCGACGCTGATCGTTTCAAGCGGGAAGCGCGCGCTGGCAAGGGAGTATAGGTTTTGAACCATTTCAGGTGTAGTATTGGTAGTTTGCAAAACTACTCAATTATTGCACTCAGTTTCCTAAGAAATTGTGGTAAAAAACGTTACTCCACAGCCCGCTTCCCTTCTCTTTCCTCTTCCACCGCCCGCGCACGCCCGCGGGAATCGACCGGTCAACCCTTATATAGGAGTGCTAGCAGAAAAAGATGCATGCATGACCACTAAAATTTCCATATTAAAGCACCGCTCCGATAGGAGTATGGCGTATGTTGTTACCTTCGGCCGGCCCATGGCTACTGGGCGGCAGCGACCAGAGAAGAGGCGGCGGCAGGGGAATGAATGCAGCTACTGTTTCGGTTCGCCTTCCGACTTAAATAAATGCGCAGCATCACATGTACCCGCGGGTGCACAAATTGTAACATACGTGTCTACTTAAGTGGGCGTCACGTAACTGGTGTGTGTGAGAGAGAGATCCTGAGAGACAGAGTGTGTGTGTGCGACTCTACTCTTCAGACATGTACTCAACCTTTTGCATCGTGATATAAGTATAATGGTATTTACTTTAGCTAGTGATTTACGTGGCCATGTTAACATGGTTGTGTCAAAAAAATGTCACTTCCTGCTTGTGATTTGCATTATATAATTACAAGCAAGATTCTCGTGCATTGCAGGGAACATCAATATGCATTTTTTACAAAACACCTGTTGTGATTGACCCATGCAGGAGTAATCCCATGTGTAAAAACTAATAATATCTCGAGAATTTTATTGGAAAACTGGTATCTCGAGAATGTCATTAAAAAATGAAAGATGAGAGATAAGGCGAGGAGGAGTGGAGCGTGGCGGTGACTGGTGGTCGGAATGGGCGGAGGCATGGGGATGGACGGCGCCGGCAGGCGGCAGCGGCCACCATGCATGCTAGATTGTTCCAGAGACTTATACCTTTTTTAATTGCTAAGCAATGAGGTTGCGGGAGATAATGATGTGGAGAGAGGTGCGGGTATCTTTTGTAAAATTATCATAGTTTGCTGCTTTCTATCCTCAGATATAGATCATACAGTTTGTATTACAAGTTGGCAGACACACCATCACCGCCAACTCGTTTTTTTATAAGGGTACAGATGATAAGTTTGCTGACTACTAAAGTAAAGTGGAATCTGTCCATGTTATGCAAGTAAATAAAGGTGATTGTTTATCATACGGGTAAGGTTGGATGAAGGGTGGTAGGAACAAATGCTCCGCCTAGAGCATGTGTGTGTGAGATGGAGTCTTAGTGTGTGTGTGGGGTCTATGTGTGTGTGAGAGAGAGAGGAGAGAGAGGTGATGTGTGGGGTCTATGTGTGTGTGCGTGTGTGTGTCGCGGGGTCCTCTGTGGCGGATGTAATTTAAGTGTGCATGGCTTCATCATAGAGAGGTGATGTGTATGGCAGAGGCCACCAACGATGGGGTGTGAGAGAGAAAATCCCCGTAGAGAGGGAAGAGAAGGTGTGTGCGCGTGAGAGGAGTCGACATCGAGAGAACGTGTTTGTTCGAGAGACACCGAGGAAGACTACTATATATCGAGGGTGCATGTAGGCAGGAATTAAACAAAGGGATGGTCTTATTGGTTTAGGGGATATAGAGGAAGAGTGAGAGGCGGGGGGGGGGGTATCTAGAAGGAGATTGTTAAGTGTGAGTGTGTGTTTTACCCATCCAGGCGGAAGTTATGTGCACAAAAGAGGAGAATGATTCGATGTGGTGTTAGGATTGAGGGTAATTAACTACGTATGGAGACATAGAGACCTTGAACGTGCATGTGTGAGAGGTATACATGTATACGTGGGATGTGTGTGTGTGCGCGCGCATGATCGAGATAAAAGAAAGAAGACATAAGTCATAAGATCAGCGACATGGGAGAGACGGATCGGTATGACAATATGCATGTATGTGAGAATGCAGGGAAGAAGGCCTGACAATTGAGCATGTGTTTTTGTCTTTAAGAGATAGTGGCGTGGGCTGGAGCATGCATCTATGGTGAGTAGAGGGAGTGAGGCGCAACAATTGTGCAAAAGAGACCAACCTATAAATGCATATGTATGGAGAGACATATATAGTGTGGGTGATAGGAAGCAAGACTCCGTGCGAGAAAGAAATGTTGACGAAGAAACTACAAATAGATACAGAGATGGAGATGCTAGCTAGAGGGACATCCGCTAGTTTGGGTGTTGGAGATGACCGTCAGGTGGTTCAAAGGGTGAAGTTATATATGTGTGTGAGAGGGCACTTGACTGCATGTAGATAGAAACATATGTAGTGTGCATGATAGGAATCAAGAGTGAGGGCGAGAAAGAAGGTTGATGGAGAAACAGATAAATAGAAAGATAAAGATGCTAGCTAGTGTGCATTAGAGATAGGAGTCGAGTGGATCAGAAGGCTGGGTTATGTGTGTGGGTGTGAGAGATATAGAGAGAGGGTGCATGTGAGTCACATACAAACAGATATCAGAGAGAAATGAGATCAAGAGAGACGGAGTTTTGTGTCTGTGAGAGAGAAAGATATTTCACAATGAGAGTGATAGCTAGAGAGACATACGAGGGAACGCAAGATGTCTCTAGGGAGAGAGGGTGTGTGTGAGCGACATACAAGAGAACAATGGAGAAATATGAGACCCTAGGAGACAGAGTTTGTGTTTGTGTGTGAGAAAGAGATATTGAAGAGGAAGAGTCGTAGGTTCTCATATGTAAGGAGAGAAAGACATCTCTGTATGAGGGGTGTGCGAGTGGCAGACATGGGAATAGTAGAGAGAAATGAGACCCCGGGAGACAAATTTTGTGTCTGTGTGAGAGAAAGAGATTCCACATGGAGAATCATAGTTAGAGACACATAGCAGGGAGCGAGATATACTTAGAGAGAGATAGAGTGATGAAGGTCGAGGGAGAGAGTACCATCAGTGTGTTACAAAGATAAAAGATCATTGTCGACATACATGTAGCACGAGAGATACCCGAGAGACGATGAACACGTATAGGTCCAGAGAGATAGTCCTATATAAGCATGAGTGATAGCTATATGAGACGAATATCTAGATTAAAGGGGATTCAAATATTTAAACTGGAGATCACGACATCGATAATATCATAACGCAAATTGGTGTATCAAACATGCATATTCATTTGAATTTGGGCACACGTGTAATGTTATATAGTTTATCAATATTGGTGATCCATAGATTCTTCAATTACAAACAATGCATGGTTTATATGCAATTAATGTCTAAACGGGATTACACTATATGTTGCGTGTGTGAAAACCATTATACATATTTGAAAAGTAAAGAAAACCCGCATGAAACACACATTAATTGGAGACAGTTAGCGACGAATGCATACATTGGATTTCAACATAAAGTGGTTTCAAATATTTGAAAATCCAAATTGATGGATACAACCATATGAATCTGAGATCATGCCATTTGTAAACCATATTTATGTATAAATGGTGTTGTGCTTTTGAAAGTATATATAAAAAATGATGTATATAGAATGTAATTCCAATTGAAAATGGATCCCGCCCGAAAAAATAGAATACAAACGGGATTCGAATTGAGTTGGCATGGTAAACGTGGACTCTGCAAAATTTGAACGAAGCGGGGAAAGTCACAGCAACCGCCCGAAACCAAAATCTGTGAGATGGAAATCACTACTGCCTATCCCTGCCACGCAAAGCCTATCTGCTGGATTTCTATAGGTTTCGATAGGGGTAGGTTTGTAATTTCACCCAAACGTGACGTAACCGCCTCTCACCCGGATTCATACACGGTGGTCGCCAAAACACAGTGTGTTCTCGGCCGAAATTGACTCCCTCCCCGATTCATATTCATACATGGTGGGTGCAAAAAACAAACTCTCGTCGGGAAATATTTGGTGTGTGCGAGATTACCGTCCTATCCCCAACCGACTAATGTTGTTGTGATGTAGTAGAAATTTGAAATGGGGGCTAAGTTTGTAAATTTCCTCGCATGTGAGACAAGCGCGCCCTGAATACATGGTTCCCCCTTCCTCTCTACCTCCCTTTGCCCCATTCGTACTCCGTGGGCGCCAAAACACCCTCTCCACCCCACCCTCCTCCGTATGCCGCCCCATCCACCATCGTCCTCCTCCACCATGCCAGAGCGGATACCCCGACGCCGCCGTCCATTACAAGAGATCAACCTCTCTCATCCACGGCTTCGTACTGGGATCCATCCTGTCCTCTCGCTTCATCCCCGCCGTCGTCCACCTTGCCGGCGCCGCTCCTATGACCGTCTTGTCCTAGATCTGCTTTCACGCTGCCGACAACCATCGCTACCGCAGCACTGTCAAATTCTCAGCAGATGCATACACGACGCCGCACCAGAGGTGGTACTCTTTCGTATCTGCTCAACTTATTAACCGCAGCAATAAAATAGATCGCCACTGCTTTACTCTGATTTCTTGTCTTGGTTGCGAAGTTGCCTTTGTCCGGTTTGCACCTTCAGATCCGCCATGGCACGCTCGACACTATACTCCCAATGCTTATGGTTTTCCCCTTTTATATTCCACACTAATTAAATCATAGTAGACTAAATTTCAAAATTGGGTCAGTCGATTTTTCAGAGCTCGCCGAAGTTCGCCGGTGCGATCGAAGGGGCTCGGGTGGTTGTGGGGCCTCGCCGAACGAAGAAAACTCGACGCGGGTGGGGGTTGGGGCGGGGGTGGGGGTGGGGTGGCGGAGGAACACAGGTGGTGGGAGCCGGTGGTCCGGCCGGCGGCCCGTGCAGTGTTCTGTATGGGAAGAATCAGAGACGAGGAAGAAGAAGGGTTAGGAGACGTAGGATCTTCATCCAACCGCCTGGAATGGTCGAGAGACAGCTGGGAGTTGCATTCTTAATGCGCTCTGGTTCATCATGTGTGGGCACTGGGCAACCAACATTTTATTATCCAAAATCTGTTTGCTCTTCTTTACCATGTTCCTCTTCCGTTCTTCTTTAATATGTACTCTCTCCGTTCCTAAATACAAGTCTTCGTATAGATTCCACCATGGACTACATATGGAGCAAAATGAGTGAATCTGCACTCTAAAATGTATCTGGATACATCTGTATGTGATCCATAGTGGAAATCTCTACCAAGACTTATATTTTGGAACGGAGGGAGTATGATAGTAGTACAGTATGTTCCTTGTACTGAAGATGACCATGGACATTTGCAGTGTAGAGGTCTATACGGTCGGTTGTGATGGACACTTTGAGCCTCTTTGATTGGTAGGATCTTTTAAACGTAGGAATAGGATTTGTAGTGGCCTGCCCACTTGAATCCTATAAGAATAGCAAGGAAATGCGGGGAGGTGTATCGCCTTTGAGAGTTACACTGATATTAACAGTACCGCACCTTCACTTGAAGAGATCTGGTATCCGAAACCTTTATAGCCGTACCGGCAATACTAGCACATATATTCCAGCAAGTTCCACTTTTCTGATTTTACTCTGATGCTTAAGGTTTTCCCGGTATATCTATACTATGATCTGTGTAGCTGCTTTGTGTCGCACTAGCAGCAGTCCACTCTTGAAGCTAAACACTGCAATGACTTACAAAATTGGAACCAAGGCATTGAGTGCTATTTTGGATGCAATGAAACTCATACGCTCCCCACCTGTTGATTCTTGTTCAGAATATGATCCTAATGGCTATTCTAACCTCGAGGAGTCAAAGGCAGATGGCCTGTCCTGTTCACCCATCAAGGTGCCTATTCTAATTTGGCAATGTTTTATTGATTGCGGGTATCTTGCATATGTTGTCTTGCATTTCTTCTACTTTTTTGCACCGCCATCTGCTTAGTTTACTCATCATATATGTCGAGATGCCATGCCCATCCATTATCAATACATATTCCATCTGTCATCATACCATGTTTTTCCACTCAAATGTTGTTCTTGTGCATCAGACATAAAAAAGGAAGAGGGTGATCGCCGAACCTGAAGGAGCACCAGCAAAGTCCTTGAAAAACATGGTGGTGCCAGAGAAATCAGACATCACCCCACTTATATTGGCTGTACAACCAGTGACACAAAACGTAGGACCGACTCCAGCAGACTATACCCATACTTCACTAGCCACACCACTAGCCCCACCACACAGGACCTGCACTCCAGCAAAAGGTATACCGATTTCATTTGCCATAGCACTAGCTGTACCACAGAAAAATCCCACTCCAGCAAAAAGTACAACAAGTCCACCGGCCGAAGACCTATCCCAACTGCAAAGATGACCAATTCCTGTAGATTGGAACCCCATTCCATTTATTCCCAATTTAAAAGGCAATGCTTTCAATGTTGTTAGGGACTACAAGCATACATTCCTATCATGGGAAGATTATTTTGAAGACAAACACCATTTTCACATCTTCCTGTCCAACTTACGTGTAAGTGCTATTATTCATGGTTATTATTTTCCTGTTTTCTGCTGATTGAACACATCAATGATTTACATTACATTGTTGTAACTAGGCGAGGGTCAATCTGGATAGTCACGACGAGCAAAGCTTGCTTGTGCTTTTCAAGGAAGCATTGCAGCAGTACCGGTGTTACCTGAGGAAATCACACTTTGATGGCTAGTCTATAAACGAATTTCTGGTGAAGTCTCCTGTGCAAAATTTAGAAGACACTGAATGGAAAAACCTTGTTATGCACTGGTCTCGTTCCCAGGATGAGGTACTGTCTAGGAAATCACATGACAATTTGAACTTCTACTTTTCCGCATGTGCCTTACGGATCTTTTTTGTAGGAAATCTGCTCGAAGAAGAATTCCGGTTTGACAAGAACGACAGGATATCACAAATATGCTGCCTGCTGCTTTACTCTTGTTAGTACCTGTTGTCCTGTATCACTGTACTTGCATACATACCTGGTTCATTATGTGACAGCAGTATGCATGATAGCTTGCTTATCAATTGTTCGCTCCAAATTATCTGATCTGTATGAATGGTTACATTAGTGTAGAGTATATCCAATGCCAATGTTTTTTTAGCTCTGCATTGTTCTTGTAAGTACATGCTATCCTTTATCAGTGTACTTATAATGATAGGTAGTTGTTCATGTACCATCACTCTGCAGCTTATTTTCCTTTTCCCTCCATTTTGTACACATCAGTTCTATATTTACTCTTACCATAAGGTTGGTACTGAAGAAGTTTAGTTGTGCATTGCTCTTGGCTGTACCTTTTGCCTGTATCGATGCACTTACATTTATAGCTACTTGGTTATGTAGCATCACTCTTCATCTTATCTTAAATATTCTCCATTTTTTCGTATATTATCACATCTATATTTACTCTTAACAAAATGTAGAATAAAGGCAATGCTTTTGAAGAAGATTCTGTAGTAAACTTCTTCAATTGCCCCCCATCAGCATGGACAAGGCCTTTATAGAGCCTGTCTTCACCAATAATGTAAGTTTGTCCATCTCAAGCCTTCAAACTTTGTTGTTTATATTTGGTTAGGCCTGACTACAACAGCTGTTTATTTTTGGTGTTTGCATCAAATTGCTTGTTTAAAGTTTATTATGTAGTTCATAAACAAAAGTTTGTCCTTTCTCAATTTAAGTTTTCAGTTGTACAACCAAGTTCCTTCTTCATACCATGTAAATTAAACTATACAGAGCAAGTGATCTTCTTTTGCACTGCATGTATGCTTCTGTTCCTCATCCGTAATCTAGTGGTGTGGTGAACCTACCCACTACAGCACAATGTCATATTCTGCAATGTCTTAACTATGAACAATGTCATATCATTCTACTATTATTTAAACCGTCTCTTTATTTGCCAATCTGAAATGGTATAAATTGACAGCACACTAACCATTGATACTTATGAGTTCTTGATCTGTAATCCAGTGGTGTCCTGAAGCTGCCAACTCCTTCACAATGTCATTTCCTGCCATGTCTTGACCTGAACAATACCATATTGTGTTAATGCAATTTTAAACTATGTCACTTTATTTGTCAGTAAGAAATGTGATGAATTGTCAGCACTGATACTTTTATGTGCTAAACTTATCATCTGTCTGCTTGTTTATCTTTCAGAGTGAGGAAGATATAAGTGTTGAACAAGCGCAGTCTCATCATCTTGCTCAGCTGCTTGCGCTGTAGCTCCCCAGCAGGGCTAACCTATCTTGAACTCTATTGAAGTGCTGTCGGTTTTGTATATTATTTTGTCGGCGTGTTTATTTGCACTGGTGGCGATCTTTGATGCCCAGTGTATGTAATCTGCCGTCTGCTTGTGCTTTCTTATCATAGTGGCGAACTTTGATGCCCAGTGGATGTAATATGCCATAATTTCTTTATTGTATAGTCTAGGTTTTTTCTTATTCACGATCATGCAGTTATTTACTGTATATATATCCTGTCTTTGCAGTAACCCGGCCAAACCGTAAAATTACGGTACAGAATCGGGCCGTCATGCAATCACGATGTAGGTTGGGCCTGAAACATGCCGAACAGTTCATGGGCCGGCAGCATCCCGAAATGAACCCCGACCCATGATTGTGCGAATCAAATCACGGGCTTTTAATAGGCCAAAATTGTCTCGGTCCTTGTTTGGCCCAATCAGATATCGGCTGTGAGCAGGCCGGATGCAAACCGGGCCGTAGTTAGGCCCAACTATATTACGGGCTTTTAACAGGCCAAAATTAATATAGGGCCAAAATGTTAAACGGGCCCTTAATAGGCCAAAACTAATATCAGGCCGAATTACTAAGTGGGCCTTTAGCAAGTGGGCGCAAAAGCATAGTGTCCAGTTGACGGTCCGAATCTGATATGGGCCATAATTGAGCCCAAAGCCTCTTAAAGGGACGGGCCTGATCTGGGCCGTAATTTGGCCCAGAACGTGGTAGGCTTTTAACGGGGTGTATCTCATATGGGCCACTATTAGGCCCGGAGCGTGGCATGTCATTAATGGACCGGATCAAATATGGGCTGGCATTTGGCCCAAAACTTGGCAGCTAGTTAATGGGCTGGCCTACTAGGGTCCTCAAAATCTTGTGGGCCCATAGTTGGGCCGGCCCATTAATGTCGGCGAAATCTCGTGGGCCTTTAGCTGGGCCGGCCCATTATGAGCCGCAAGAATCTTGTGGGCCTTTACCTAGGCCGGCCCATTATGGCACACAAAAATCTTGTGGGCCTTTACCTGGGCCGGCCCATTATGGCCCGCAAAATCTTGTGGGCCTTTAGCTGGGCCAGCCCATTATGGTCCGCAAAATCTCGTGGGCCTTTAGCTGGGCCGGTCCACATGTCAACATATCATAGGCGCGTCTCGCCCATTGGATGAGTGACACCTGTGTCAACGCAGACCTGAGATGTGTCTCCTCCAGCCAATGATTATTTTACACGTGGAAAATCCCCATTGGTCGGGGCTATTAACGGGTTATCGGATCCAAAACCCGACCCAATAGCTTAACGGTGTTCCGTTATGGTGGATTCCACGTGTTGGTCACCCTTGATGAAAGCACTTCTGTGACGCATGATTTATCGTCATGGAAGTGGACACTTCCGTGATGATAATTTTGGTAATGTCATGGAACACTTCTATGAGAGGACAGGTATGACTATCCTGATTCTGTCATAAAATCGTCATGGATGTACATGCATGACAGAAAACGCGACCTACTGTGACAAACACGTATCATCACTGAAGTGTATTTTTTTGTAGTGAAGTATAGGGGATCACAACAGTTTTTGAGCATAGAGTATTCAACCCAAATTTATTGATTCGACACAAGGGGAGCCAAAGAATATTCTCAAGTATTAACAATTGAGTTGTCAATTCAACCGCACCTGAAAGACTTGATATCTGCAACAAAGTATTTAGTAGCAAAGTAATATGGAAGTAAAAGTAACGGTGGCAAAGGTAATAGTATTGGTTTTGTAGTGATTGTAACAGTGGCAACGGAAAAGTTACTAAGCAAAGATCAATATATGAAAAGCTCGTAGGCAATGGGTAAGTGACGGATAATTATGTCGTATGTGATTCCTCATGCAACAGTTATAACATAGGGTGACACAGAACTAGCTCCAGTTCATCAATGTAATGTAGGCATGTATTCCGAATATAGTCATACGTGCTTATGGAAGAGAACTTGCATGACATCTTTTGTCCTACCCTCCCGTGGCAGCGGGGTCCTATTGGAAACTAAGGGATATTAATGCCTCCCTTTAATAGAGTACCAGACCAAAGCATTAACACTTAGTGAATACATGAACTCCTCAAACTACGGTCATCACCGGTAAGTATCCCGATTATTGTCACTTCGGGGTTAACGGATCATAAGACATAATAGGTGACTATAGACTTGCAAGATAGGATCAAGAACTCACATATATTCATGAAAACATAATAGGTTTAGTTCTAAAATCATGGCACTCAGGCCCTAGTGACAAGCATTAAGCATAGAAAAGTCATAGCAACATCAATCTCAGAACATAATGTATACCAGGGATCAAACCCTAACAAAACTCCGGAGCCCCGAACGGACTCCAGATCAGCCCTCCTGGGAGAGATTAGGGCTTGGCCGCGGCTCCATATCGTAAAACTCGATGAATCCTTCTCTCTCATTTTTTCTCCCCGAACATGAATATATAGAGTTGGAGTTGAGGTCGGTGGATGTAACACCCACAATGCGGCTATATCTCCCACGTGTCGGGGCACGACTTAGAGGCATAGTCGCATGGTAGTTTTCTCGCAAGAGGGGTAATTGTCACACAATCCCACGTATTGAATAGAAAGGGATAGAGAGTTGTCTTACAATCGCCACTTCACACAATACATAAATAATCCATACATCATCCAAAGTACAATCAAAGGTCTGACTATGGAACCAAAATGAAGGAAGACAATCCCAAATGCTAAATCCCCGATCATCCCAACTGGGCTCCACTATTGATCATCAGGAATGGAAACATAGTAACGACCCGAATCCTCGTCGAACACCCACTTGAGTTCAGTAGCATCACCTGCACTGGTATCCTTGACACCTGCATCTGTTTGGAAGTATCCGTGAGTCAGGAGGACTCAACAATCTCACACCCGCGAGATCAAGTCTATTTAAGCTTATGGGTAGGAGAAGGTAGTGAGGTGGAGCTGCAGGAAGCACTAAGGATATATGGTGGCTAACATATGCAAATAAGAGTGAGAAGAGAAGCAACGCAACAGTCGAGAAGCTAGAAGTGATCCTGAAAACTACTTACGTTCAAGCATAACACAAGACCGTGTTCACTTCCCGGAATCCGCCGAAAAGAGACCATCATGGCTACACACGTGGTTGATTCATTTTAATTAAGTTAAGTGTCAAGTTCTCTACAACTGGATATTAACAAATTCCCATCTGCCACATAACCGTCGGCACGGCTCTCGAAAGTTTATACCCTGCAGGGGTGTCCCAACTTAGCCCATCACAAGCTCTCACGGTCAACGAAGGATATTACTTCTCCTGGGAATACCCGATCAGTCTCGGAATCCCGGTTACAAGACATTTCGACAATGGTAAAACAAGACCAGCAAAGCCGCCCGAGTGTGCCGACAAATCCCGATAGGAGTTGCACATATGTCGTTCTCAGGGCACACCGGATTGTCCAAACATCCGATAGGCCAGCCCACAGTTGCCCCTAGTGGCCACCGACGGTTGACAGGTTGGACCAACACTCAGAGGAGCACTGGCCTGGGGGTTTAAAATAAAGATGACCCTTGAGTCCGCAGAACCCAAGGGAAAAAGGCTTAGGTGGCAAATGTTAAAACCAAGGTTGGGCCTTGCTGGAGGAGTTTTATTCAAAGCAAACTGTCAAGGGGTTCCCATAACACCCAACCGCGTAAGGAACGCAAAATCAAGGAACATGACACCGGTATGATGGAAACTAAGGTGGCAAGAGTGGAACAAAACACCAGGCAAAAGGCCGAGCCTTCCACCCTTTACCAAGTATATAGATGCATTAATTAAAATAAGAGATATTGTGATATCCCAACATATCCATGTTCCAAACATGGAACCAACTTCAACTTCACCTGCAACTAGCAACGCTATAAGAGGGGTTTAGCAAAAGCGGTAACATAGCCAAACAACGGTTTGCTAGGAAGGTGGGTTAGAGGCTTGACATGGCAATATGGGAGGCTTGATATAACAAGTGGCAGGTAGCGCGACATAACGATAGAGCGAACAACTAGCAAGCAAAGATAGAAGTGATTTCGAGGGTATGGTCATCTTGCGTGCAATGTTCTCAGAGTTGTGAAAGCTTGATCCTCGTTAGTGTACTCAACAGGTTCCTCGTTCACGTACTCGTCTCTCGGCTCTACCCAAAGCAGGAACACAAGCAAAGGACCAACAATCAATCACGGTGCAATGCACAAGCAACATGATGCAATACATGACATGATATGCAATGCATATGCGTGCTCCAGAAGGGAAAGAATGATCAAGGCATCAACTTGGCAAACCAAGTATGCCACTAGAAAGATGAGATGATTTTGGTTGGAATCGATATAAAGATCACCGGAAACGGATGCACGGTTTGCAAATGGCAAGCAAAACAAGAATGACGCAAAACTGCGATTAACAACATGATGCCACTTAGAATGCAACAAGAAACTAAGATACTGCACTCCAACATAACAACAAAGCATATGGCAGTGATATACAAGAGATGATTGACAATACATGAATACTGAGCTACGACTAAATCACACTAGAACAGGTTGAAACAAGCATGGCAAAAGTGCAAAAGATAACATCTTCAAAGACTTAGTGAAAATACTAACATGTCAAAACAACATCAGTAAGAAATGTTTAGAGAAAGAAAACAACATGCTACAGGAACATATTGTAGCAAACAAAGGCATGACATGATTCTACTAAATGTATAGAACAAAAGTCCCTTACTGAACATGAGCCAGAAAGGCACGGAAGATATGATGGCACCCATGTAAACATAGCAAGTTTCATTAACAGTTTTAGACTTGGAAGAAAAGGAGCATGTCATAAACAGATTTATGATAGCAACTTTGCGAGCTCATGCCACTCACCACAAAGCATTGAATGGCAACATAAGCATACCAACAGCAAGATGACATGTTCATGAAGCTAAACATGGCAAGAGCAAGTTCATAGGGTACATGCATCACTAGCAATAACCATGGCAATTTTGATTAACATGTTAACATTCTACCAGGAACATTTTATAGCAAAAGTAGAGCAAGAAATTGACATGCTAGAGTACTCCATAATTGCAAAGAGGGGCATGGATATATAGAGCATGACCACATGTTCCAAACATCCTTTCTGAAGTATCCCGAAATAAGTATGGATCTCACGGTAGCATCAAGTTTACATGGCATCAAAATAACAGTAGAAAAGGACTTGGCAAAATCCAAAGTCCCAGAAAAGAGCAACATTGTGGAGCCTACTTTGCATGCTTGTGCTAGTCACCGCATAGATCACAAAAATACAAGACTTGCACCTTTGTAAAGATGGCATGGTGTAGTTCAAAACCCATGTAGACCTCATGGTCATATGATGCACACATCAAATGCAACAAAAATTACAAAACATCATGTTTTGATAAGTACCAGCAGTTAAAATTTTATAGCACTATTTCATCGATGAAAATGGCATCATAATAGACAGTAACATGCACGGAAATGCTTCTAACATGAATAGCTCAACGAGACGAACATTTCAACATATCATATGCATGATTTGGAGAAATGGTCACCGAGATATGACATGTTGAAGGAGGCATAAAAATATTAGGGAGTTACAGGACTTTGTGAAATAAACACCTCGCGAAAAGTCAACGGCGGACGACGAGATCCCAGGACAGAGGGGAATCGGGACGGGGTGGTGTTTGGTTGGACGAACTGGTGGATCTGGTCCAATTTACCAGATCCGGCCGGAGACGGTCGACGGGGTGGCGCCCGGCGAACTTGGCGTCAAGGCGGCGGCAGCGCGCAGGACCGGCGATGCCGAGCGGCCGGCGGGGAGCGGAGGCGAGCGCTAGCGGCGGTCGTCGACGGGGCGCGGCGATCGGCCGCCATTGGCGGCGGGGAAGACGACATGCGGCGGTGCGACGAGCGGCGACACGGCGAAGGAGGGCGGCACCGACGGGCACCGTCGCTCGGCCACGCACGGGCGGAGGCGACGGGAGACAGCGGCGGAGCGAACGGGCCAGGGAGGGCCCAACGCGGGCTTCGCGGGTCGCGGCGGCGGTGGGCAGCGCGATGCCACGTGGCGACTGGCGATTGGAGGAGGGCGTCGGCGGACGTGTCCGGCCGGCGATGGACATGTCCGGCGGCGTGGATGTGTTGGAT
The DNA here is from genome assembly GCF_002162155.2 of Triticum dicoccoides. Classification (NCBI taxonomy): domain Eukaryota; kingdom Viridiplantae; phylum Streptophyta; class Magnoliopsida; order Poales; family Poaceae; genus Triticum; species Triticum dicoccoides. Next base: position 148,918,493 of record NC_041388.1, read on the forward strand.
CTAGGGTTTCATCCGCGAAATTTTCGGGGAGGGGCACATGTTTATAGGTAGGTGGAGTTTGGAGTGTTGAAATGGGGTGCGGTTTTTGCCCACACGATCGTGATCCAACGACGAAGGACATGGAGATGGTTTAGATGGGTTATTGGGCCATTTTTGGAGGGGTGTTGGGCTGCAACACAAAAGAGGCTTTTGCGGTTACCCGGTTAACTGTTGGAGCATCAAACGGCCTCCAAATGGAATGAAATTTGACAGGTGGTCTACCGGTGGTGTACCAAGGCCACTTGGCAAATCTCGGTCCATTCAGAGAACATTTAACACTCGCTCATGAAAAGAGACAAGAGGGGTGCGCCCGTGCATGTGGGAGTGTCGGATTGCGAAACAGGCAACGGGGAAAATGCTCGGATGCATGAGACGAACATGAATGCAAATGCGATGCACATGATGACCTGATATGAAATGCATGACATGAACAAAATGCAAAACAAAGAAAAAACCCCAACCACAAAGGGAATCTTATAACTTAAAGCCGAAAATGGCAAGAGTCGGAGTTACAAATATGTCAAGTTACACCCGGGGTGTTACAGTGGAGCACCAGGGGGCCCAAGAGGCAGGGGGCGCACCCAGGGGTAGGAGCGCCCCCACCCTCGTGGACAGGGTGTGGGCCCCCTGGCCTCGATTCTTTCTCTAGTATTTTTTATATATTCCAAAAATATTCTCCGTTGATTTTCAGGTCATTCCAAGAATTTTTATTTCTGCACAAAAATAACACCATGGCAATTCTGATGAAAACAGCGTCAGTCCGGGTTAGTTCCATTCAAATTATGCAAGTTAGAGTCCAAAACAAGGGCAAACGTGTTTGGAAAAGTAGATACGACGGAGACGTATCACAAGGCCTGCTGCAGGAGCAACTGCTGATGTTATGAAGGTCTGGCAAGCTAAATCTGATGACTACTCAATAGTTTAGTGTGCCATGCTTTACGGTTTAGAATCGGGACTTCAAAGACGTTTTGAACGTCATGGAGCATATGAGATGTTCCAGGATTTGAAGTTAATATTTCAAGCAAATGCCCAAGTTGAGAGATATGAAGTCTCCAACAAGTTCTATAGCTGCAAGATGGAGGAGAACTGTTATGTCAGTGAACACATACTTAGAATGTTTGGGTACCACAACCACTTGACTTAGCTGGGAGTTAATCTTCCAGATGATAGTGTTATTGGCAGACTTCTTGAACCACTGCCACCAAGCTATAATGGCTTCGTGATGAACTATAATATGCAAGGGATGAACAAGACAATTTCGGAGCTCTTCACAATGCTCAAAGCTGCAGAGGTAGAAATCAAGAAGGAGCATCAAGTGTTGATGGTTAACAAGACCACTAGTTTCAAGAAAAAGGGCAAAGGAAAGAAGGGGAACTTCAAGAAGAATAGCAAGCAAGTTGCTGCTCCCGGGAAGAAGCCCAAGTCTAGACCTAAGCCTAAACTGAGTGCTTCTACTTCAAAGGGATTGCTTGCTGGAAGTGGAACTGCCACAATTATTTGGCAGATAAGAAGGATGGCAAAGTGAAAGGTATATTTGATATACATGTTATTGATGTGTACCTTACTAATGCTCGTAGTAGCACCTGGGTATTTGATACTGGTTCTGTTGCTCATATTTGCAAATCGAAATAGGGGCTACGAATTAAACAAAGATTGGTTAAGGACGAGGTGACGATGCGTGTTGGAAATGGTTCCAAGGTCGATGTGATCGCCGTCAGCACACTACCTCTACATCTACCTTCGGGATTAGTTTTAGACCTGAATAATTGTTATTTGGTGCCAGCGTTGAGGATGAACATTATATCTGGATCTTGTTTGATGCGAGACAGTTATTCATTTAAATCAGAGAATAATGGTTGTTCTATTTATATGAGTAATATCTTCTATGGCCATGCACCCTTGATGAGTGGTCTAGTTTTGTTTGAATCGCGATCGTGGTGATACACATATTAATAATATTGATGCTAAAAGATGCAAAGTTAGTAATGATAGTGCAACATATCTGTGGCACTGCCATTTAGGTCATATTGGTGTAAAGCGCATGAAGAAACTCCATGCGGATGGGCTTTTGGAATCACTTGATGCTTGCGAACCATGCCTCATGGGGAAGATGACAAAGACTCCGTTCCGCAGAACAATGGAGCGAGCCACTGACTTATTGGAAATAATACATACTGATGTATGCGGTTCGATGAGTGTTGAGGCTCGTGGTGGGTATTGTTATTTTCTGACCTTCATAGATGATTTGAGCAGATATGGGTATATCCACTTAATGAAACACAAGTCCGAAACATTTGAAAAGTTCAAAGAATATCAAAGTGAAGTGGAAAATCATCATAACAAGAAAATAAAGTTTCTACGATCTGATCGCGGAGGCAAATATTTGAGTTACAAGTTTGGTCTTCATTTAAAACAATGTGGAATAGTTTCACAACTCACGCCACCTGGAACACCACAGTGTAATGGTGTGTCTTAACGTCGTAACCGTACTTTATTAAATATGGTGCGATCTATGATGTCTCTTGTTGAATTACCACCATCGTTTTGGGGTTATGCATTAGAGACAGCTGCATTCATGTTAAATAGGGCACCATCTAAATCCATTGAGATGACACCGTATGAACTATGGTTTGTAAAGAAACCTAAGTTGTCGTTTCTTAAAGTTTGGTGTTGCAATGCTTATGTGAAAAAGCTTCACCCTAATAAGCTTGAACCCAAATCGGAGAAGTGCATCTTCATAGGATACCCAAAGGAAACTGTTGGGTACACCTTCTATCACAGATCCGAAGGCAAGTATTTATTGCTAAGAATGGATCCTTTCTAGAGAAGGAGTTTCTCTCGAAAGAAGTGAGTGGGAGGAAAGTAGAACTTGATGAGGTAATTGTACCTTCTCTTGAATTGGAAAGTAGTTCATCATAGAGAATTGTTCCCATGATGCCTACACCAATTAGTGAGGAAGCTAATGATGATGATCATGAAACTTCAGATCAAGTTACTATCGAACCTCATTGGTCAACCAGAGTATGCTCCACACCAGAGTGGTACGGTAATCCTGTTCTGGAAGTCGTGTTACTATACCATGATGAATCTATGAACTATGAGGAAGAGATGATGAGCCCCGATTCCGCAAAATGGCTTGAGGCCATGAAATCTAAGAAGGGATCCATGTATGAGAACAAAGTATGGACTTTGGTTGACTTGCCCAATGATCGTTAAGCCATAGAGAATAAAGGGATCTTCAAGAAGAAGACTGGCGTTGATGGTAATGTTACTATCCACAAAGCTCGACTTGGTGCGAAAGGTTTTCAACAAGTTCAAGGAGTTGACTACGATGAGACCTTCTCACCCATAGCGATGCTTAAGTATGTACGAATCATGTTAGAAATTTTTGCATTTTGTGATTATGAAATTTGGCAAATGGACGTCAAAACTGCATTCCTTAATGGATTTCTTAAAGAAGAGCTGTATATGATGCAACCAGAAGGTTCTGTCGATCCTAAAGGTGCTAACAAAGTGTGCAAGCTCCAGCGATCCATTTATGGACTGGTGCAAGTATCTCGGAGTTGGAATATATGCTTTGATAGTGTGATCAAAGCATATGGTTTTATACAGACTTTCAGAGAAGCCTACATTTACAAGAAAGTGAGTGGGAGCACTGTAGCATTTCTAATATTATATGTGGATGACATATTGTTGATTGGAAATGATATAGAATTTCTGGATAGCATAAAAGGATAATTGAATAAGAATTTTTCAATGAAAGACCACGGTGAAGATGCTTATATACTAGGCATCAAGATCTATAGATATAGATCAATATGCTTAATTGGACTTCCACAAAGCACATACCTTGATAAATTTTTGAAGAAGTTCAAAATGGATCAGTCAAATAAAGGGTTCTTTCATGTGTTACAAGGTGTGAAGTTGAGTCAGACTGAATGCCCGACCACTGCAGAAGATAGAGAGAAAATGGAAGTCATTACCTATGCCTAAGCCATAGGTTCTATCATGTATGCAATGCTGTGTACCAGACCTGATGTGTGCCTTGCTATAAGTTTAGCAGGGAGGTACCAAAGTAATCCAGGAGTGGATCACTGGACAGCGGTCAAGAACATCATGAAGTACCTGAAGAGGACTAAGGATTTGTTTCTCATTTATGGGGGTGACAAAGAGCTCATCGTAAATAGTTACGACGATGCTAGCTTTGGCACTGATCCGGATGGCTCTAAGTCACAAACCGGATACATATTTATGTTGAATGGTGGAGCTGTCAGTTGGTGCCGTTCCAAGCAAAGTGTCGTGGCGGGATCTACGTGTGAAGCGGAGTACATAGCTGCTTCGGAAGCAGCAAATGAAGGAGTCTGGATGAAGGAGTTCATATCCGATCTAGGTGTAATACCTAGTGCATCGGGTCCAATGAAAATCTTTTGTGACAATACTGGAGCAATTGCCTTAGCGAAGGGATGCAGATTTCACAAGAGAACCAAACACATCAAGAGGCACTTCAACTCCATCCGCGATCAAGTCAAGGAGGCAGACGTAGAGATTTTCAAAATACATACAAATCTGAATGTTGCAGACCCATCGACTAAGCCTCTTCCACGAGCAAAATATGATCAGCACCAAGACTCCATGGGTGTTAGAATCATTACAATGTAATCTAGATTATTGACTCTAGTGCAAGTGGGAGACTGAAGGAAATATGCCCTGGAGGCAATAATAAAGTTGTTATTTATATTCCCTTATATAATGATAAATGTTTATTATTCATGCTAGAATTGTATTAAACGGAAACTTGATACATGTGTGAATACATAGACAAAAAAAGTGTCCCCAGTATGCCTCAACTTGACTAGCTCGTTAATCAAAGATGGTTATGTTACCAGACTATAGACATGTGTTGTCATTTGAAGAATGGGATCACATCATTAGGAGAGTGATGTGATGGATAAGACCCACCCGTTAGCTTAGCATAATGATCGTTAAGTTTTATTGCTATTGCTTTCTTCATGACTTATACATATTCCTTTGACTATGAGATTATGCAACTCTCGAATACTGGAGGAACACCTTGTGTGCTATCAAACGTCACAACGTAACTGGGTTATTATAAAGATGCTCTACAGGTGTCTCCGAACGTGTTTGTTGGGTTGGCATAGATCAAGATTAGGATTTGTCACTCTAATTATCGGAGAGGTATCTCTGGACCCTGTCGGTAATGCACATCACGATAAGCCTTGCAAGCAAGGTGACTAATGTGTTAGTTGTGAGATGATGCATTATGAAACGAGTAAAGAGACCTGCTGGTAATGAGATTGAACTAGGTATTAAGATGCCGACAATCTAATCTCGGGAAAGTAACATACCGATGACAAAGGGAATGACGTATGTTGTCATTGCGGTTTGACCGATAAAGATCTTCGTAGAGTATGTAGGAACTATCATGAGCATCCTGGTTCCGCTATTGGTTATTGATCGAGCTGTGTCTCGGTCATGTCTACATAGTTCTTGAACCCGTAGGGTCCGCACGCTTAACGTTCGATGACGATTTGTATTATGAGTTATGTGTTTTGGTGACCGAATATTGTTCGGAGTCCCAGATGAGACCACGGACAAGACAAGGAGTCCTGAAATGGTCGAGAGGTAAAGATTGATATATTGGACGATAGTATTCAGACACCGTAATGGTTCAGAAGTGTTTCGAGTTTTTATCAGAGTACCGGGGGTTACCGGAACCACCGGGGGAAAGATATTGGCCATATGGGCCATAAAGGGGAGGGGAGTCAGCCCACAAGGGGTGCCCCCCCCGTGGGGAGTCTGAATTGGAAAGGGGAGGGGGCGCGGCCCCCCTTTCCTTCTCATCCTCCTACTCCTTCCCCCTTTTCCCTTCCGGTAAAAGGAAATGGGGGGGGATTGGGCTAGGGGTCCAAGTGGGCCTCCTCCCACTTGCTGCACCCTAGGATGGCCTCCTCCCCTCTCCCTCTTTTATATACGGGGGAAGGGGGCACCTCTAGGCACATCAATTGTTTCTTAGCCGTGTGCGGTGCCCCCCACCACCGTTTACTCCTCCGGTCATATTGTCGTAGTGCTTAGGTGAAGCCCTGTGCGGATCACATCACCATCACCATGCCGTCGTGCTAACGAAACTTTCCCTCTACAGTTTGCTGGATCAAGAGTTCGAGGGATGTGATCGAGCTGAATGTGTGCTGAACTCGGAGGTGCCATACGTTCGGTACTTGATCGGTTGAATCGAGAAGATGTTTGACTATATCAACCGCGTTAAACTAAGGCTTCCTCTTTCGTTCTATGATGGTATGTGGACACTCTCCCCCTCTCATTGCTATGCATCTCCTAGATAGATCTTGCGTGATCGTAGGATTTTTTTAAATTGCATGCTACATTCCCCAACAGTAATATTCTTTTGTGGTGTGTTTGTCGAGATCCGATGAATTGTGGATTTATGATCAGATTATCTATGAATATTATTTGAATATCCTCTGAATTCTTATATGCATGATCTAATATCTTTGTATTTCTCTTCAAATTATCGGTTTGGTTTGGCCAATTAGATTGGTATTTCTTGCAATGGGAGAGGTGCTTAGTTTTGGGTTCAATCTTGTCGTGTCCTCACCAAGTGAAAAGTAGGGGTAGCGAGGCACATATTGTATTGTTGCCATCAAGGATAAAAAGATGTAGTTTTCATTGTATTGCTTGAGTTTATCCCTCTTCATCATGCCATCTTACTTAAGGCGTTAATCCGTTCTTTATGAACTTAATACTCTAGATGCATGCTGGATAGCGGTCGATGTGTGGAGTAATAGTAGTAGATGTAGGTAGGATTCGGTCTACTTGACACGGACATGATGCCTATATGCATAATCATTGCCATGGATATCGTCATAACTTTGTGCTTTTCTATCAATTGTTCGAAACTAATTTGTTCACCCACCGTATTATTTGTCTTCAAGAGAGAAGCCTCTAGTGAAACCTATGGCCCCCGGGTCTATTTTCCATTATATATTTTCAGATCTATAAACCAAAAATACCAAAAATACCTTGCTGCAATTTATTTACTTTTATTTTGTTTTACATTTTAGCAATCTTTTATACCTATCTCTATCAGATCTCACCTTTGCAATTGACCATGAAGGTATTGACAACCCCTTTATCGCGTTGGGTGCAAGTGTTTGATTTTTTGTGTAGGTGAATAGATTGAAGACTTGCTTGTACCTCCTACTGGATTAATACCTTGGTTCTCTAATTGAGGGAAATACTTATCTCTACTTTGCTGCATCACCCTTTCCTCTTCAAGGGAAAAACCAACGCAAGCTCGAGAAGTAGCAAACGCCTCCGACGGTGAGTAGGGCATGGGGCGCATTAGGGCATTCTATCCCAAGTGGGCCAGTCCATCTCCCATATTCTACTATTCCTCGCCGGAATCCACACCTCCACTTCACAGGTCATGAACCCCACCGCCATTCATGGAGACGAGAGATGGAGGATGTGGTCGCTGATACGTCTCCAACGTATCTATAACTTTTTATTGTTGCATGTTGTTATATTATCAATCTTGGATGTTTTATAATCATTTTATCGCCATTTTATATCATTTTTGGTACTAACCTATTGACATAGTGCCAAGTGCCAGATGCTATTTTCTACATGTTTTTTACATCGTAGGAAATCAATACCAGACAGAGTCCAAAAGCAATGAAACTTTACGGAGATTTTTTATGGACCAGAGGACACCCAATGGGCCAAGGCAGCGCCTGGGGGTGCTCGAGGGGTACACAACCCACACTACAAAAAAATACACTTCCGTGATGATACGTGTTTGTCACAGTAGGTCGCATTTTCTGTCATGCATGTACATCCATGACAATTTTATGACAGAATCAGGATAGTCATACCTGTGCTGTCATATAAGTGTTCCATGACATTACCAAAATTATCATCACGGAAGTGTCCACTTCCATGACGATAAATCCCGCGTCACAGAAGTTCTTTCGTCAAGGGTGACCGACACGTGGCATCCACCATAACAGAATGCCGTTAAGCTATCAGGTCGGTTTTGGATCCGATAACCCGTTAACAGCATCGACCAAATGGGGATTTTCCACGTGTAAAATCATCATTGGCTAGAGGAAACACGTGTCGGCTCATCGTTGGGACAGATGTCATCCACTCATTGGACAGAAGGCGCCTATGATACGTTGACACGTGGCATGGCCCAACAGAGGCCCATTCCTGTGAAAAGGCCGGCCCGTTTGACTTGGTCAAAAGGTGGCGGGCCGGCCCATGTAAAGCCTGTGAATGGCCTGTTCGCATATAGCCCATTTATAGCCCGCTAACCCAAGGCCCGTTACGCCCTATCTGAATTAGGCCCAGTAATGTCATCTGGGCCACCCAATATGATTCCAGCCCATTTTCACTTCTGGCCCATGTATGGCCCATGACGTCTTTCGGCCCATATGAGGCCCTATGTAACTCTTGGCCTATTAACGGCCCGTGGTGAAACTGGCCCGTAATGAACAGTGTATCACTTTACACCCATTAATGGCCCGTGGTGAAACTGGCCCGTAATGAACAGTGTATCACTTTATATCCATTAACGGCCTGTTATTCTGTTGGGCCGTTTCTAGCCCATTTATTCTTGGGCTCATTTCCAGCATTCGTTTACTTACGGCCCGTTACTGTCATTTTCTGCTTGTGGGACAAATTCAGCACGTGGTTACAGTCGGCCCGTTTGTGGTCCGTTAATACGTTGGGCCGTTTTCATAGCGTCATCAAATATGGCTATTAATGATGGCCCATTATGGTCGGCCCATGAATGGAGATTCCAACTCTAGACCATTTACGACCATAATGCGATCTGTTTGGCCCATGTTTGGCCAATCGATCATACGGCCCGTATAAGGCCCATTGATGATACGGCCCGCAGAAGGCCCATTGTTTCTACGGCCCGTAGAAGGCCCATTGTTTCTATGGCCTGTAGAAGCCCCACTGTTTCTACGGCCAGTAGGTGGCCCAGTGTCACTACAGTAAATATTAGTCCATGGTTATTGTGGCCTAGTTTTAAAAAATAGGTTATTGTAGCCACATGCTAACCACGGAAAAAGAACTACAATGACTACAAGCAAACAAATAAACAACACACAAGGAAATAAATAAGCAAGCAACTAACGCTAGGCTATCACGGCTATTACACATATTACATCCACTGGGCATCAAAGTTCGCCACCAGTGCAAATATAGGGAACAAAGCAGCATATCATATACACTGGTTGTCAAAGTTGGCGACCAGCGCAAATAAACATCGCAGCAAAACAAATCCAGAACTGAAACCACTTCAGAAGATCTCAAGAAACAATATCCTGGGTACCCATAATGCTGTCAAGATGCTTAGCAAGCTTATTAACTTTCTCTTGTTTGGCGCTTAAATCCTCCAGCGCTTGCTGTTGCACCAGAAAATATGCATCTGAATTCTGCAGGGACTTCCTCAGTTCTTCAACTTCCTATTGCAGCACATCTGATCGATGTCTTTCAACTTGAAGTTGAGACTCAAGAAGATGAACTAATTCAGGCAGCGAGTTCGAAGAGCTTGTGCCACCAGTAGTGGCCAGTAACTCGAACACTACATCAAGACAGGACTTTTGGGTTCCCTCACTGTCGTCAAGATAGTTTTAATCAGCTTTCTTGGAGACCAACAGGGATGTCTCACTATCTTGAACCTTATCTGCATTACTTCCTTTACCATTGGATAACGTGGTACTGTTCTCCAATATTTTGTCCGCATTCTAAAAGAGAAACAAGCAGACACATCACATGTTTACCATGTTGTATATGAAACACATTTTGGTAAATGAGTTCAATAGTAAAGTGGACAGGATAACAACATGAAACAAACATATATCTATGTACCATGGTCACTTTATGGTCTATATCATTCTAGTTTTTGTTGCCAAATCAAGATAGAGACACAGTTCAAATAAAAGACAAAGCAGAATAGACAAAATATAAGTTTGGGTAACTATAGAGCAATAACAACACTTGTAATGTGCATGACATGAGAACATAACTGTTTATTCAATTGAAACTGAAATCAACATAGAGCAGGTTACAACAGCAAACGAGTCAAAGAAACAGGTTTAAAACATACCTGTCGCACCATTGGAGTTTCAATTCCATCCTTCAAATTTGAAAATAGTTGGTATGAGTAAATACAGTAGCAAAGGAGTATGAACCATAGCTATAGAACCTGACCTGGGAACAAATCTTCTTCTCCGTTAAGCGTTGAGTTGGGATTCGGAGTGGTGGTCCTCGTGCTTTGGGCACTACAGTTCCCTTACTAACTGTTCGTGTTTTGGGTGCTCTGTGGTGGAGAAGGTGTTGTGTCAACTGGAACTGGGTTACTATCTGCCGGGGTTGGGGTTAGAAGGGGTGTAGCTGGTTCTCTGTCCAACTGGGTAGGGGTACAATCTGCGAGAGTCTGGGTTATGTGTGGTGGATCTGGTCCTTGGGCAAGTACAACCGTGGTTCTATCTGCATCAACTGGTAGCACTATCTTTTCTGAAGACCGTGTTGTTACTCCCTTAGATACTGCCATCACGCTCTCCAATTCAAATGGCTGATAAACAAGAAAAGTAATTGAAAGTATAGACATTGTATGATAGACAGGTGCAATGGATAGTGGGGAATAAAAGAGGGCATGAAATAATTCATATTTATGTTGTCTAACCAAACAGGATAGCATGACACAATTTCACATATATAATGGCTACCTAAACAGGATAGCATGACACAATTTCACATTATGATGGCTAACTAAAAAAGATGGAAAGACATAGTTCAAAATATGAGACTATGTAAACAAGATGACATGACATAACTATATAATGTCTTTATTAAATAGGTTGGCATGCCATAATTCACATACATTCACGGACAGAATGCCATAATTCAAAATATGATGACTGTAAACACTAAACAGGATGAGATGATATAACCATATGATGTCTTCATTAAATGGGTTGTCATGCCATAATTCAGATAGATGATGTGTATGTACTATGTAAACATGATGGCATGATATAATTCAAATATATGATTTATATAGTAAGCAAGTAAGCAGATCGCAATCCATATATGATGTAAAAACTAAGCAATGCAAGACAACATGCATGACATGGGTAATATAACCCTGCCAAGTTTGAGCATAGACCTCAGGGGGAAAATAGGACTGGTCATCAGTCTCTGAATCCTCCTCCGAGGAGCTCTCTATAACCAGCAAGATGTCTGCTTCAGCAGGTAGCATTGTCTTCTCTGAATACCTTGTTTTCACTCCAGATACTTCCATCACCGCTTCAAATGGCTGATGCACAGGAAGAGTAGTTGAATATACAAATGTTGTCGACAAATGGAACACGTAATACAAAAAAAGATAGCATGATATAATTCACATACATGGTGATTCACTAAACAACATGGCATTGCATAATTCACATATATAATGCCTTCGCAATGAGATAGCATTGCATAATTCACATATATAATGTCTTGCAACAAGATGGCAATGCATAATTCACATATATGGTAATTAGACACTGAATAGGTGGCATTCACACAAAGCATGTCTAAACTAATCAAATTACATACCAATGTGAGACACCATACGCACGATATGAGCAACATAACCCTGCCAAGTTAGAGCATACACCTCGGGGGGGGGGGGAATAGGACTGGTCTTCTGTCTCTGAATCCTCCTATGAGGAGCTATCCGGAACCAGCGAGATATGCGCTTCGTCAGATAGCATAGTCTACTGTGAAGACCTTGTTTTCACTCCGGAATTTGCCATCACTGTGTCAAATGGCTGATGCACACGAAGAGCAGTTGAATGCACTAACATTGTTGACAAATGTAATATGTAACGAAAAAAAGGATGGCCTGATGTAATTTACATATAAGATGACTGGCTAAGCAGGATGGCATTGCAAAATTCACATATATGATGCCTGGGTAAAAAAGATGGTGTTGCATAGTTCACATAAACGATGAATAAACTAAACATATGGCATTCGCACAAAGGATGTCTAAACTAAGCAGATGACATATTTGATGTATAAAGTAAGCAATGCAAGACACCATATGCATGATATAACCAACATCAGCATGCCAAGTTAGAGCGAAGACCTCAGGGGGTAAATAGGAGTTGTCTTCTCCTTTTGAATCCCCCTCAAAACAGATATCTTCCTCTCGATTACAATCCGAAATGCGTGGAGGGGGGGCTGCCTTTGCGCCTACCATGGAGCGACGTCTGCATGAAATTTTATTGCCATGCAAGGCTTGTCTCTTTTGCTCTACATGTTCAGTTCCATTGTTTACAATAATTGTCATGCATAGGAATAAAACATAGTGAGATTATGTAAGGAGTGCATGCAGAAATCCAGAGTGATGGTAGCAACCTATGGATAGACCCAAAGCCAATAATAGCAGGCAGATAATGGCTTGAGTTAAAAATACAGATAATGGCTTCTTTACTGTTTGTTTGCCACCCAACATGAAACTCATAGTAGACACCGGAGATTAACCAGATAGTAGATAGATACTATTGATAGCGGCCCCAATATGTACCCCACAACCATTTAAAAACTCAAGTTAGACCATTAGTTTGGAGCTGACTCAGAGTCTAATCAGTGAACAGGACGATAAAGTAACATGTAATATTAAGCGATGCATAACGTAAGCAGACACGAAAGAGTGCGACCTCTCTTGCGGACCCGTGTAGTCCTCGAGGTCATCTGCTTGGTTGATGATGGTAATGCAGTTTTCATGGCTGCCAGCGGCGAGGAAGAAGATCTGAGGCGGCGAAAGACAGTCTGGAGGCCGGATCCCTGTTGTGCTGGACCCTTCTGTCGTTGGAGAAGCTGAGCTGGGATGGACGACGGCGCAGCAGGAGCGGCACAAACCACGCAAGGTTTTCTTTGACAACTATCTATTAGAGAAGTAATTCTATAAGGGCTTGTTTGAATTGGAGGATTCCAACAATGCAGGGATAGGAAATAGACAGGAATATGATAGGAATGCATGTGCAAAACAGAGAATTTAAAAACACAGGATTTCTGCCAATCTGGATGATTGATTCACAACAATTGGAAGATCATAGGATGCAAAGAAGCATGGTGAGATTAAGTCAAACCACAAGAAAATGTATGGTTATAATGCTACTATGCTACTATCTCTTAGTCTTGTGCTTCATGAATAGGAATTTGAAAAGGAGGACAAGTGAAAATTAAAATTCCTACATTTTTTCTTTCAAGGAGACACTAAAGGAACAAATCCGTGTGCTCAATGGACAATATATATAACATGTAGAGTAAAAAAGATATGCAACAAGTGTACAGCCTCTTTGGCGAAGCCATGTCGATCTCAGCGTGATTGGGTTGGCCTGTGAGGATGCTCCGACTGACTTTGCTGTCGGAGGAGGGGAAGAAGATCTTAGGCATATGGAGATGGAGCCCGAGGTATTGCTCCGCTGTGATGGAGGGTTTCGTCGTTGGAGCAGCTCCGGTGAGTTGTACGACGCCGAGGCTGAAGCAGGACAAGAGAGACAATGAACAACGTTAACCTGAGTGGAATTCTAATAGTATCTCCAATACATGACATAAAATACATAACCACAAAGTGCTAGATGTAAAATACATCAGCCGCTCATCTCTGAACTTAGCTGTCGAAACTGAACTTAACTGTCGAAACTGAACTTAACTATCGAAACTAAACTTAGCTGTCGAAACTGAATTTTGCTGTCGAAACTGAATTTTTCTATCAAAACTGAATTTTGCTGTCGAAACTGAACACACTAGCAAGGTGAGGCTACACGTTGGTCGACTGACTTTTTCATCTCTGGTCAGCCGATTTTGCAACCATTGGATACGAAATCAAGGGCCTGCGGTTCATCTACAACCTCCACCCCCCCTGAGCCGCCAGCTACCACCGGCCAAACAGCAGCCACCCGTCGCCCGCGGCCGGCGGTGCGCCGCCCCGCCCGCCCCGAAAACACACCCCACCGCCGGTCCACCGCCGCCCCGGCCATCCCTCTAAGCCCCTCCGTGCCGAGCTTTTTCTCCGGCGATCCCCACGCCACCGCCCCACCAACGCCCGCCACTGCTGGCGACCACCGCCCCATCCTAAACCCTAAGATAGATAGTGGGGTACCTCTCTGGCGAGCCCCCTCCCCGCTGCGGCTGGTTCTTCCTTCACCCCGGTGAGCCCCCCCCCTGAAAATCGACTGACCCAAAAGTCAATTCAGTTGATTGAAGTGTAGCTAAATCAGAGCAGCATCGCAAGCAAGAGCAAGAGCGAGAGTAGCAGCGTGAGCAAGAGCAATAGCAAGAGCAGAACAGGCAGGGGACCGAGAGCAAGAGCAGAGCAGTAGCGCGAGCAAGAGCTAAAGCACCAGCAACTCAAATGATGTGGATGTTGCCACCGAGGGAGCGACACCGTGGAGGAAGTGGCCGGCGACACCACGGTGGATGGAGCCGCGCCGTGTCGGCTCGGGACCGAGCGCCGGCAGCACCGTGAGATCGAATCAAGAAGAAAATGCGGCGATTAGTGTACAACCTCTTTGGTGGCGCCGATTATGCCGCAGCTTCATCCAAGGAAACAGTGATGATAATGCTCTTCCGGTGGTGCAGGTGAAGACGGCGGTGTGGGAATGGAGGTGGCACGAAAGACGAGGGGAACGTCGGGGCAACTCCTTGGAGGTGGAGGACGGGGTGGCTGAACCGATGGGACGATGAGATCGACGACGGATCCTCATCCGGTACGTTGGATGAGGGACGTCGAGGTGTTGCTGTGGACGATGTCGTCGGGGAAGAGGATCCGGCTGGGTGGCGGACGGAGCAGGGTGTGGGATTTCGTCGCGGGTTTTCGCGGCCTCGGTGTATGAATGGGTGGGCAGATGGGATGGCAGTGGGGAACCATGGCTTAGAGACACGCTTGTCCGAAATGTGGGGTAAGTTACGAAACTACCCCCACCGATTTGAGGCGGTTCTTTCGGTTCAGGGGTACCACAGGCATTTTGCGTGTCGGGATTTCATAGGAGGTTGGAGTTTTTGCGCGCGTTGTAATTTCGGAATAGCAAGGCGCGGGTTGAGATGGAGGGAGTTGTCGGAGCACAACGAGACAAAGATATATCTTAAATATTTCAGGCTAACAAGGCGGAGGTTGAAATTTCCGGACAATCCTAACGTGTACTGTACCAAATCAATGCGCACTACAAATGTCATTCAAAACTTTGAATTCATGTTATGTTCAATTAAAATATTTCGCTATGTGTATAATGCATGCAACCTACTAGTCAAATGAACGTTTTAGTGCATTCCAAACGTACATACTACCGCTTCAATATGAACTAAATTTGAATTCGTTTCTCTATTTGAATAAGATCTACAGTAATGATTGTTCTGAAGTCAAAGCATTTGAATTCGTTTCTCTATTTTAATAAGATCTACAATCATCATTATTGTCAAGTTAAACCATCGTTTGTGTATTATCTTCACAGCACACCACATGATTAGTCTCGAGTTACATATGAACTATGTGTACTATATGAACTCGAACTAGATTTTTTGAATCCATTTTCTTTTGATTTCAAATCACATTACATTTCTTGCTCTAGCTAGATCTTCATAATCTAAACCATGTCTCACATGTATAATGTCTTTATCACATAATGAATGGTGCCCCGCCCCCTACGCCTACAAGTATTTAGATGTGAGTTGCAAACACCACACATTACCACAAATTCAAATAAAATGTGAGAATGTTCGATATATAGTATTGTTTAGATTGTTTGATATTTAGTTGTAAGCTGCAAATGCCACACATTATCACAAATTCAAATAAAATGTGAGATTGTTTGATGTATAATATGGTTTAGATTGTTCGGCATTTAGCTGTGAGTTGCAAACGCCATGGATTATCACATTATGGTATAACATGTGCATAGCACGTGTATCACCGCTATATTCATGCATGCAATGTTTAAAACACTATGATCTCCTATTCAAATATATGAATCCGCTTTCATATCAAATTATGATCTTTGTTAGTCTCTTACACCCACACAATCCTCTAACCTTTGTAGCTACCACTAACTTTCTCGCGTGCATGCACACGCCCTCCTCGCCCTCCCCCTCCCTCAGCATTCTATACACCGGGCACATTCATTTTTTTCTTTAGGTCGTTCTCCCAGAGTCTCCACAACTCCTTTTTGACACACACCGATCGATAAACCTCTCCAGCGATGCCTGCCTACAACATACACACACACACACACACACCTTCAATCTCCTCCTTTATGTGTCCTTGCCTCGTGTCTCTCATACGGTCAGACACACGTGTAAATTGTCGCCCCTCTTTTCATAGATCTCACAACCGCACACTCCCCCCTATCTAGCTAGTAGTTGGGCCTCTCGCACCACCTCCTAGCTCCATTCTCTCTGTCTATCCGTCTCGCTGAGCCTTATTTGCCTCTAACAAATGGACGTACACCGACTGATCTCTCGCTATACATATAGCTAGCTAGGTCCTTATAACTCGTTTCTACCCACACGTCAATCGATCTACCTCATTAGTTCTGTCTCTCCCTTCCTCCGACAAACAACAATTGATCTACCGATCTAGTTAGGTTTGCTTACCAAACACATGGTTCCTCTTCATCATCCATGGATGCGTCCCAACAGATCTATCACGCACAGGCACACACAGAAACACATCCCCACTCTTATTGATAACATTGCAGTTCCACCCTCAGTTTGTCTAGTAGGCCTCTCCCACCATCTTCGAGAAGCAACTCCATCACCCATCCAGCACTCTACCCCTCTCCCTCCCTCTCCCTCCCTCTCTCTCCTCTCTCTCTCTCTCTCTGTCCCATCATATTTCCCGTCCTTCAATTATGTATGGATGTCGACCGATCTCCCTCAAGACATAGCTGGGTCTCTCCTTCTCAACACATATACGAGTCGTTCTACCTATATAGTTAGGCCTCTGCCTACCCCTCCCCCCACCCCCTCCCCCCACACACACCGATACATCGAG
>NC_041388.1:148936110-148966750 GCF_002162155.2 Triticum dicoccoides
CGAGCGCTCTAGTCATGTTTCCCTGCCACACACAAACTTGACATGTGCCCTCTAACGTTCCGGTAGGCCATTCGCCCTATATCTTTGACTTGCACACACACACAATTTCGATGGCTCTCTTCACCGATCTCGCACCCACCCACTTGATCCTCTCTTCGACTCTATCGATAGATATGATCCCTCCCTCTCTTCTCGTGGATTGCCCGACCCTCTATGTATGATATGGATAGGCCTCCATTTCACACACATCGCATGCAAAATTTTGTTTGCGATTTCATTGACACATATTCCCACAAATAATTCATGAAATCAACACCCACCCACCCCCACCCCAAAGCAAAAAACACTCACGAACGTGGTTTGTATCTCTCACACACCCCCACATAGGTGGGGGACGTGCATGAAGAGAAGAGGTGCATGCACGGCGCACGTACTCCCGTCTCTTTCCCAACCACACCCGTGTGGGTACACGGTGGAGCTCATTTCTGTATGAAAAAGGCAGCCCATGTGGTAATTTGGCACGTGTACTGGTTGTCCACTTGGTGGAGGGAGGATTGTCTACCACGGGTGAACAAACAAATTGCGACTTGACGTGTTATGTTAAAAAAAGAGGCAAATCATGTGGGGCCTGTCGTGGTTCTAAGTCTGACAGTGATGTAGGGGGGTAAGTATGGAGAGGCAAGATCTTAGCTATAGAGGAGTTGTAGGAACGCAAAATTTACGAGTTCAGGCCCTTCTTGGAGGAAGTAATAGCCCTACGTCTCGGAGCCCGGAGGCGGTCGACTGGATTATGCGTGTGTGAATAACAGGCGTGCGAACCCTTGTCTCAGAGGAAGGGGGCGGCTTATATAGAGTGCGCCCAGACCCTAGCCAACCCACGATATAAAGGGTTCAATGTACATTAAGGCAGGGCGTTACTGGTAACGCTAGTAATAAAGTGTTGTGATGACCATAAAAGCTACTCAATAAACGACCGTTAGCATGTGGAGCGCCTTTAGGTCACCTGACCGTCGAGTGGCTTGGTCTTGGTCGAGTGATTTCTTCTTGGTCGAGTATCTTCAAGTCTGTCGAGTGAGACACCTTCAAGTCGATGGAAAGATGATTTCTTCTGGAGATGTCCTTGGGTAGGTCAGTTTGGACAGGTCCATGACCCTACCCTAGGTACATAGCTTCATCATTAGCCCCCGAATGGATCGAGGTTTGAGTGGGACAGGGTTTGAGCATTTTTCCGACTCGTTTTTCATGCCGCGAGCATACCTTGTTTTGGACCAACGAACCCGAGTATTGACAGCGGCTTCCTTTCCAGTCGCCTTGATCCATTCTTAATTCTTCATCGAGTGAGTTTCTTTACTCGAAAGGCTCCGAGTGACGGTGCGGAGGAGATCTTTGGTTTGACAAGTTGTTCTGCTTCCCGCGGATT
The DNA here is from genome assembly GCF_002162155.2 of Triticum dicoccoides. NCBI lineage: Eukaryota > Viridiplantae > Streptophyta > Magnoliopsida > Poales > Poaceae > Triticum > Triticum dicoccoides. The sequence goes on from NC_041388.1 coordinate 148,937,531, forward strand.
TCGTGGGATCCGAATTTTGGGAAGCGCGCGGGACGGGGGAGGCCGCAGTAATCGGATGGGATAGAGCGGAGCCGCCTCGATCCCCGCGCCACCTTTTTCGCCACGTATCACGCGCGCGATCGTTACATCATTTGACAGAGCCGCCTGGGCCTACCCGTCAGCCACTCGGAAGCGGCCTCATATAAGGCGTTGGACCGGAGTCTCCCGAACAGTGCGTTCCCATTAACTCTTCTCCTCTTCACGCCTCTCCGCTGCGCTCGCTCTCGCCCCAGTGCCACCGCTCCGTATGCGTCTCACCGGCGACAATGGGGAAGGAGAAGACGGCCACTCTGGAGCGGGCAAAGAAGGCGACGGTGAGGTCAAAGGGGAAGGCGACCAGCCGGGGCGAATCTTCCTCGCGAACCGGCCTACCGAAGGGCTGGATCCAGGGCGACTGGATCCACTTGAGGATCACCCAAGAAGACCTCGACGACCTGGCCGAAGGGGGGCTGATCCCCTATGACTCGGCGCCGCTTCCGGGGAAGGAATCTGAGCCGCAACCTCGGGAGGGTGAGCGTGTTCTTCTTGCCACCCACGTCGACCGTGGATTTTCCTTGCCTCCTCACCCTTTCTTCCGAGGGTTTCTGAACTTCTTTGGGGCACAACTCCATCACTTTACTCCCAACACAATCGTTTATCTCGCCGCTTTCATTTCTTTGTGTGAGAACTTCTTGGGTTGCCGGCCTCATCGGGGTCTTTTCAAGCACATTTTCACTTGTCGCTCCCAGACGGTGAAAAAGGCTAATCCGAGTGACGAGAGGACGCAAGTGATTCAGATGTGTGGGGGTCTTGGTATCCAGATGAGAACAAAAAGTTCTTTTCCGGCCATGATTCTTCCCGACTCAGTCCGTGGATGGCAGTCGACCTGGTTTTACCGTAAGGACCAGTCGACGCCAGGGCAGTCGACTGGCCTCCCTCCCTTTACCATGGACCGAGTGAGGAAACCCTCCCCTTTGAAGGTGCTCCTGGAGGAGAAGGCGCATGTGAGGGTGCTGGTCGATCGAGTGGTCCAGCTTATCCGTGACGGGGTCACTGGTATGGATCTCTTGGAGGTCTTCCTTCAGCGGCGCATCCAGCCTCTTCAAGCCCGAGACCATCCGATGTGGATGTATTCGGGTCTTGAAGACTCCACTCGGATCCACCCGGAGGAGGTCGACGACGACACACTAGAGAAGTGGTTGTCGGGCATTACCGGGAACAAGGACAACCCCAGGGGAGCCAGGAGAGTCCCTCCATTCGACCAGTCTCATGCACCAGAGAAGGTCTGATTCTGAGTTTTTGCTTTGTAATTTGAATTCGCTCCTGCATACACTGCGTCGACTGACTTTGTTCTCTCTGCTTTCTTTTAGGCCATTATTGAAATGTATTCAATGCCCAACGGAGAGCAAGAGCAAGCTTTGGAAGGCGAGGTGAGCGGCAGCGACAGTGGCGAGTGGACTTCCGACGGTGAAGGGGGTGGAGGAAGCGACGACTCAAGTGATGGAGAAGAAGTCGAGTCACCTCCTCGCCGGAAGAGGCGATCCAAGCTCGACCAAGAACGACCGAGTGCCCGTGAAAAGGTAACTGCTCAGGCTGGTCAGTCTTCGAAGCGTCCTCGGGTCTCTTCACCAACCCCGACTAAGAAAGCGCCAAAGCACCCCAAAGTTGCAGAGCTGAAGATTCGGAAGGCGTTGCCGAAGATTAAGACTGACATCCCCGTTGCTTCCGCATGAGTGTCTCCTTTTGTATTCACTCGACGCTTCATGCTGTTTGTTTTTCTTGTTTTAACTGGTCGGATTTTGGGATTGTCAGTGCTGCCACTTCCGGGACTTCAGCTTACAGGGACGAGGACGAGGTGATGGAGGATGCGGTCACTTCTAATCTGGGTATGATTTCTGCCGTACTATCTTTGTTTGGTCGATGCAATTGCAATGTGCATCATTGGGTGATGTGACTTTGGCAATTGCACCCTACACAGCTCCCAACATTATTGACCTCCCTGACGATGATGAAGAGCCCAAGAGGCCTTTGACGAGGAAGAGTAGGCAAGCTCCTACAAGCGAGGCGCTACAGTCGACACAGAGCGCGGAACCAGTCGTTCAGGACGCTGGCGACGCCAATCGGGGTTCTGTTACCTTCGCCGTGCCGCCGTCGAGTGCCTTGCCTTCTTCGTCGACTGCTCAAGCCCCTATCGACCCACCTTCGGTTTTTGCGGAGTGAATGCTGTCAGGGAAGCTATACGCCAGGCGGGTGTCATGATGGAGAAGATGAAGATGGTGCGAGACGCCAGTCAGGCTGCCTACGAGGCCAGCTCGGCTCTCCAAAGCAACGTTCAGGTTAGTTGGTCGCCGCTTGTTCTGTTGGGATATGATATCTGAAGACTCCTTTCTGAAAATCTTTGCGTTAGTACACCCACTGGGTGCGTTGCTTGAACTTCCAATTAGTGGGGGCACGCTGAGTGCACCCACTGGGTGTAGTCCCCGAGACCGCGGTGGACTGCGGGCAGTCGACTGTAGTCTTTGTATCTTGTCGAGTGTAAACCGAAATGATAGTTTGTCTCTTCCACTCGGTCTGGTCGAGTGGGGTCGAAACCGGTGGGGGCACGCCAAGTGCACCCACTGGGTGTAGTCCCCGAGACCGCGGTCGACTGCTCGTAGTCGACTGTGGTCTGAGCTCTTCTTTTTACTCCCTGCACTCGACTCTGGCTGGCCGGTCGAGTGGGCTCAGAACCGGTGGGGGCACGCAAAGTGCACCCGCTGGGTGTAGTCCCCAAGGCTATGGTGGACTACGGGCAGTCGACCATAGCCTTATTAACTTTTTTTTGCTGTAAAAATATCTTCTCCCCTTTGATTTCAGAAATCTTGTGATCTTGGGGCTCGCTTTGCTAACTTAGAGAAATAGCAGATCCAACTGAACCTTGACTTGGAGCTGGCCAAGACAGAGCTGCAAAGGGTCAAGGTCAACGCCACTGGTAAGACTAATTTGTCGACTAGTTCATCTTAAGCTTGAGTTCCCTTTTGCTCTTTCTGAATCAGGCATCATTTCTTTGTAGAAAAACTGAGAGAAGCTCTGGTGAAGAGGGACCAGGATTTGGATGCTGCTCGAAAGGAGGCTGACGACAAAACCGCTCTAGCTGCACAGAAACTGGCTTCGGTTGGCCAGTTGGAAGAAGAGAATACCAGGCTGAAGTCTGCTCTGAATGACGCCAACAAGGAGTGCTCACGTTGAGGAGTCTTGCCAAGAAGCTGTTCATCAAGCTTGAAGGTGCACATTTTGTTCCGACTGATTTTTTTTGTGTCGACTCGGCGGATGTAAATTGACTTATCCTTGGATCGTGATGCAGAGTTTTGCCAGAACTTCGAGGAGGAGACTGGGCGGATCGAATCTGGTTTGGATCCAATCAATTCTCCCGTGAAAGATGAAACTGCCATGAATCTGCTCCGACTGGAATCCCGCATTGACGGTGTCGTGGACTACTTGGCTTGACTGAAGGTCGCCATGTCGCGGATTGACCCGGCACTTTGGCCAGAGGCTGTGCTCCAAAATGATGTTGAGTCCCTGATGACTCGACTAAATGAAATCCCAGACTGAGTGCAGGAGTGGAAGAAGTCTGCTGCTCGGTGTGGCGCTGACGTGGCTCTGTCTTTGGTTCGTGTCCACTGCAAGGAGGTGCGACAAGACAAACTGGCAGCAATCAAGGTCGCCAACACCCAGAAACATGACTTCTGAACTTTTATGGAGACTTTCATCACTGCAGCCACTCGGATAGCCGACGATGTCGACCTGGATGAGTTCGTCGAGCCTACCAGCCCTCCTCCTGCGGAGTGAACAAACTTTTATGCCTCACCTTAAATTTGCCTCGGAATGCCGAGTGGTTTTTGTATCCGTTAAGCTTTTTCGGGCTGAATGCCCGACTACTTTGATCTGTGGTCCCGAAACCTTTAGGATTTATCTGAACTTGGTTTGTCGTCGAATATCTTTATGCGTTCCCAGTCGAGTGGAAATCATTCTTTATTCGAGACAACTTTTGTATTTGCGGCGCAGTTCCGAAGGAGACGGTAGCAGTCGACCTGCACCTCGTCGTCTTTGCGGGTCAGCGATGGATCTTATGTTGTATTTGTGGCGAAGCTCCCCAAGGAGGAGGCGGCAGTCGACCTGCCCCTTGTTATTGCAGAGCAGGATGAAGTGCGTGTTGTATTTGTGGCGAAGCTCTCCAAGGAGGAGGCGGTAGTCGACCTGCCCCTTTTTGCTGCAAAGCAGGATGTGTTTCAAACTTAGGCGAGTGTTGGACTGCAGCTAAGTCCCCGAGTGGGAGGGCTACTCTCCACTCAGTAGGATTTTTTCAAACTTAGGCGAGTGCCTGACTGCAGCTAAGTCCTCAAGAGAGAGAACTTAGGCGAGTACTGGACTACAGCTAAGCCCCCGAGTGGGAGGACTACTCTCCACTCGGTAGGATTTTTTCAAACTTAGGCGAGTGCCTGACTGCAGCTAAGTCCTCAAGTGAGAGAACTTAGGCGAGTACTGGACTGCAGCTAAGCCCCCGAGTGGGAGGACTGCTCTCCACTCGGTAGGATTTTTTCAAACTTAGGCGAGTGCCTGACTGCAGCTAAGTCCTCAAGTGAGAGAACTTAGGCGAGTACTGGACTACAGCTAAGCCCCCAAGTGGGAGGACTGCTCTCCACTCGGTAGGATTTTTTTTCAAACTTAGGCGAAACGGATTCGCAGCTAAGCCACTCACTGGGGGATTTCATTCACAAACAAAAACGATAACAATCACTGAGAAAATTATAACGCTCTTGTCTTTGAAAAATAAACTACAGGAGTTTTTTTTGTTACATCTCATCCGAGTGAGAATTCAAGTATAAAAGGGGCGGAGTAGCTCCGCATTCTAGGCTCGCGGCTCATCAATCTGGCGATCGACATTGTAGAGGTGGTATGCTCCATTGCGAAGGACTCTGGTGACTATGAAGGGGCCTTCCCAAGTAGGGGCGAGTTTGTGTGGTTTCTGCTGATCCACTCGGAGGACTAAGTCTCCCTCTTGGAAGGCTCGACCCTTCACATTTCTGGCATGGAATCGACGCAAGTCTTGTTGGTAGACGGTCGATCGGATCATGGCCATTTTTCTTTCTTCTTCCAGGAGGTCGACTGCGTCCTGCCGGGCTTGTTCTGCTTCATCTTCAGAGTAGAGCAAGACTCGGGGAGCGTTGTGAAGCAGGTCACTCGGCAAGACTGCCTCGGCTCCGTAGACCAGAAAGAATGGGGTTCTTCCGGTCGATCGGTTCAGGGTTGTCCTCAATCCCCAAAGGACTGATGGAAGCTCGTCGACCCATGCACCTGCTGCGTGCTTGAGATCGCGCATCAACCGGGGTTTCAGTCCTTTGAGAATTAGGCCGTTTGCCCTTTCTGCTTGCCCATTCGACTGGGGGTGAGCGACCGAAGCATAGTCGACTCGGGTACCCTGAGAGGCGCAAAAGGCCCTGAATTTGTCAGAATCGAAGTTTGACCCATTGTCAGTGATGATGCTGTGCGGAACTCCATATCTAAATATCAACCCTCTGACAAAACTGATAGCAGTGCAAGCATCAAGGTTCTTGATAGGCTTGGCTTCAATCCATTTGGTGAACTTGTCGACTGCTACTAGCACATGAGTGAAGCCGCTCCTGCCTGTTCTAAGTGGTCCAACCATGTCCAGCCCCCAAACAGCGAAGGGCCAGACGAGTGGAATGGTTTTTAGAGCCAACGCGGTCTTGTGCGACATATTGGAGTAATACTGACATCCTTCACACTTGTCGACTATCTCTTTTGCCATTTCATTGGCTCTTGGCAAGTAGAATCCCGCTCGGTATGCTTTAGCCACAATGGTCCGAGAGGACGCATGGTGACCACAGGTCCCCGAGTGGACATCATCAAGGATCATGCGACCTTCTTCTGGTCTAATACACCTCTGACTGACTCTAGTCGCGCTTTCTTTATATAACTGTCCTTTTATGACTGTAAAGGCCTTGGATCATCGGACGATCTGTCGAGCCTCTTCTTCGTCTTCTGGGAGCTCTTTCCTTAGGATGTATGCAATGTACGGTACTGTCCAGTCGGGAGTGATGACCAAGACTTCCATGATCAGGTCGACTACAGCTGGAATTTCAACTTCAGTCGAATCTGTGGCGCTTTTTGGCTGCGGGGCCTCTTCACTGAAGGGATCCTCCTGAACTGATGGTATGTGAATGTGTTCCAAAAACACATTGCTGGGGATGGCTTCTCTTTTGGAACCTATTTTTGCCAGATCATCAGCTGCTTGATTTTTAAGTCGGGGTATGTGATGAAGCTCTAACCCCTCAAATTTCTTCTCTAGCTTTCTCACTGCATTGCAATAACCAGTCATGGCTGGACTTCTGACGTCCCATTCCTTCATCACCTGATTAACCACCAAATCTGAGTCGCCATAGACCATGAGGCGACGGATGCCGAGTGAAATGGCCATGCGCAACCCATACAAAAGTGCTTCGTATTCTGCCTCGTTGTTGGAGGAATCAAAGTGGATTTGAAGAACATAACTGAGTTTATCTCCTCTGGGGGAGACCAACACTACTCTAGCACCGGAACCATTCAGCATCTTGGAACCATCGAAGAACATGGTCCAATGCTCCGAGTGAACCTGAGTTGGCAGCTGCTGTTCAATCCACTCGGCGACGAAATCTGCGATTGCCTGGGACTTAATAGCTTTCTTTGCCTCAAAGTTGATATCTAGAGGAAGGAATTCAATCGCCCATTTTTCCACTCGACCAGTTGCATCCCTGTTATGCAGGATCTCTGATAATGGAGCGTCACTGACGACTGTAATGGAATGATCAGAGAAGTAATGAGCAACTTTCTTTCTGGTCATATAAATCCCGTATACAAGCTTCTGATAATGAGGATATCTTTGCTTCGATGGGGTCAAAACTTCAGAAATATAATATACTGGGCGCTGAATTTTGAAGGCCTTTCCTTCTTCTTCCCGCTCGACCGTAAGTACCGTACTGACGACTTGTCCCGTGGCTGCAATGTAAAGCAGCAAAGGCTCCTTACTGATTGGGGCAGCAAGCACCGGCTGGGTGGAGAGCAGAGCTTTGAGCTCTGCAAACGCTGCATCAGCTTCAGGAGTCCACTCGAACTTGTCAGACTTCTTCGTCAATCGGTAAAGGGGCAATGCCTTTTCACCGAGACGAGATATGAATCGACTTAAAGCGGCCAAGCAACCAGTAAGCTTCTGGACGTCGTGCACTCGCACAGGACTTTTCATTCGGAGTATAGTGCCGACTTTTTCTGGATTGGCGTCGATTCCCTGTTCGGAAACGAGAAAACCGAGTAATTTTCCGCCAGGAACTCCGAATGTGCACTTTGATGGATTAAGCTTGATATCATACCTCCTGAGGTTGGCAAAGGTTTCAGCAAGGTCAGTCAGCAGGTCGGAACCCTTCCGTGACTTGACCACAATATCATCCATGTATGCCTACACATTCCAACTGATTTGGGTGAGCAAACACTTCTGAATCATCCTCATGAATGTGGCTCCGACATTCTTGAGGCCGAATGGCATGGTAACATAACAGAAGAACCCGAATGGAGTGATGAAGGCTGTCTTGATCTCGTCAGGTCCATACAGACGGATCTGATGGTACCCAGAATAGGCGTCTAAAAAAGACAATCGCTCACATCTCGCAGTCGAGTCGACTATCTGATTGATGCGGGAGAGAGGAAAATGATCTTTTGGGCAGGCCCGATTGATATGTTTAAAGTCAATGCACATGCGAAGTGACTTATCCTTCTTGGGGACAATAACAACGTTGGCGAGCTACTCGGAGTGGTAGATTTCTCGGATGAACTCTGCTGCTAAGAGCCGAGCCACCTCCTCGCCAATGGCCTTTCTCTTCTGGACAGCAGACCGTCGGAGATGTTCCTTGACAGGTTTTACTTTTGAGTCGACTCTTAGGCGGTGCTCAGCCAGCTCCCTGGGAACACCCGGCATGTCAGAAGGCTTCCATGCGAAAATGTCCCTGTTCTCACAGAGGAACTGGATGAGCGCTTCTTCCTATTTGGAGTCGACTGTTGTCGAGATATGAGTTGGAGCAGCGCTGGGGTCGGTCGGGTGGATGTGAGCTGTCTTTGTATCGCTAGTCGACTGAAAAGCTGATTCTGTAGTGGGCTTCTTGGCTCGCAACAAATCACTCGGGTCTGTAGTCTTCTGGTATTCCTGCAACTCCACCACTGCCATCTGAGCATCGGCGATCTTCGAACCTTTCTGAAAACATTCTTCCGCTTTCTTCCGATTGCCCGTAATAGTGATCACACCTTTGGGGCCAAGCATCTTCAATTTGAGATACACATAACATGGTTGGGCCATGAAGCGTGCATAAGCCGGCCTGCCCAAAATAGCGTGGTAGGCACTCTGGAAGTCTACAACTTCAAATGTCAACTTTTCTTTGCGGTAATTCTTGGAATCACCGAAAACCACATCAAGAGCAAACTGGCAGAGTGATTCAGCCTTCTTCCCAGGAATGACTCCATGGAAACTCATGTTGCTGGCACTGAGTCTGGACATCGGAATGCCCATCCCTTTCAACGTCTCAGCATATAATATGTTCAAACCACTGTCACCATCCATCAAGACTTTGGTCAGTCGAGTGCCTTCAACCATTGGGTCGACCACCAGAGCTTGCCTCCCAGGGGTGGCAATATGTGTTGGGTGATCGGACTGGTCGAACGTGATGGAAGTCTGAGACCATTTCAAATAACTTGGTGTCGCCGGAGCAACCATATTCAACTCTCGGTTGATGACTTTCAGTCGACTTTTGCTCTCAACATCAGCAAAAATCATCAGGGTGGAATTGACTTGGGGGTATCCATCATCGCTATCTTCCTTGTCCTCAACTTTGTCTGACTCCTTCTCTTTATCTTTGGGCTGCTTGCCCTGGAACTGCTGGATCAAGAGTCGACACTGTCGAGTGGTATGTTTTGGGTAAATAAAATTACCCTCTTCATCTTTCTTAGTGTGGACGAGGCACGGCAAATCCAACACATCATTTCCGTCTTGGTCTTTAACTTTCTTGGGGTTCCAAGGTCCTTTGGGTTTCCCCTTAAACTTTCCTTGAGTCACAGCCAAGGCTTCCCCAGGAGCAGCTGGCTTGGCTTTCCGCTTCTGTTTCCGATTGGAATTTCCTCCGGTTTATTGGGCGTCTGACTTCTGCTTGCCACTCCGGAGTCGATCCTCGTCTTCTCCATTAGCGTACTTGGTGGCAATCTCCATCATTCGGTTCAGAGACATATCTCCGGTTCGACCGAATTTCAGATTCAGTTCTCTGTACTTGACACCTTCTTTGAAGGCACAAACTTCTTGGTGGTCAGGCACATTCTCTATGGTGTGGTGCAACGTGATCCATCTCTGGGTGTAATCCCTCAAGGTTTCATTAGGCTTCTGCACGCAGGACCACAGTTCCGTCAACCCTGTCGGTCGTTTGCATGTTCCTTCGAATGTGGTGACAAATACTCGGGCGAGATCTTCCCAAGTGTAAATGCTGCTGGGTGCTAACTGGTTCAGCCACGCTCTGGTCGAGCCCTCCAACATGAGAGGCAGGTGCTTCATGGCCACCTCATCATTGCCACCGCCAATCTGGACGGCCACTCGGTAGTCCTCTAGCCAAGTATCGGGCTTGGAATCACCAGTGAACTTGCTGACTCCAGTCACCAACCTGAAGTTGGGAGGAATCACAGCGGCCCTGATGGCTCTACTAAAGCACTCTGGCCCCGAAACATGTGGCTGCTGCTGGTAGGAGCATCTCTGTCGTGTCCTTCTCGGTGAGCTCTGTTCCTGTCAACCAAACCTTGAACGAGAATGGATCTCGCATCGAAGCCTGGCTCCCTGGAGTCGACTGGAATCCTTCGCCCAACACTACGAGGGCGCCTATCATCCTGTTGTCGAGGCGCATACGACCCGCTCCTCGGGGGAGGGGTGGGCACTCGATGTCGATCATCACGATCGAATCATTGATCATATTTCTCACAGTTACCATGCTGATTATGCCGGTCCCCACGTCCCTCACGCCTCGATGGCGATCTTGGGCTATGAGCCAACTAGACTGTGTCTGCGGCAACGGATCTACTGTGAATCCTGTTCCGCGACTGAGAAACAGCGGAATTCTGGTCTCCTGTTGCACGGAGCAACGCTCTGATCTGCAGCAAGCCTCTGCCAGCCTCCGACTGGGAAGGCTGAATCGACTCTGCTATGCGGGCTGCAGCTGCTAAATTCTGAATCAGAGTTCGATATACCCGTTGTCGCGCACGCTCGTCGAGTGCTCGCTGGAGGTTTTCCAATCGAGTGCGCTCGGCCAAGTTTGCCAGGCGCGCATCCTCCAAGGCACGAGCCTCGGGGGTTTCCCCAATGATAGGAGTGTGCAATCCATCCATGTTCCGGCGGCGAAGTTCTTGTCTCTGCAGCGACGTGAGAGGCTCGGGAAGATATTCCTCATGAGGACGCGACGGGTCGCCTCCACCCGCGCCTCCATCGGTGCGGGGAAAACCGGGAGGACTGGGAGGTCCATCGACCATCAGAACCTCCGCCGCCAGATCGCTGCTGTCGCAGTCGGATGCGGTCTCTGCGGAGCCGGTCGACAGGTTGAACAGGCCGTAGACGGATTCGTCGGGCTCGATCGCCGCGACTTGAGGGGTGGTCGACTGGCGTGCCACCGCGTGTCTCACCCACCGCTGGAGTCTCGACCGACCAGAGCGCTTGCGCCGGCGGGAAACTGGGAGGGAGGACAACACAGGAGCCGACCGGTAGGGGGTCGACGGTTGCCGCAGGAGAACGCCGCGAACGCACGCGCTAAAGTGCGTTGCCCCGCGGATAGTGAGTGCGTCCACGTCGAGCGGAGCCTCCTGAAGCCACGCGGAGTCGTCGGTGATGAACGTGAGCGCGCCGAGACGGATCTCGTGGCCCTCCACCAAAACTCCGCCGAAAACCATGATGATTCGGGTCGGAAAAGATCGCAACTCCTCCAACAAAACATTAAACACCTGCCCCATGTTGGGCGCCAACTGTCGTGGTTCTAAGTCTGACAGTGATGTTGTTGGGGAACGTAGCATAAATTCAAAATTTTCCTATGTGTCACCAAGATCTACATATGGAGTCATCTAGCAATGAGGGAGGAGTGGATCTACATACCCTTGTAGATCGCACGCGGAAGCGTTCAAGAGAACGGGGTTGATGGAGTCGTACTCGTCGTGATCCAAATCACCGATGATCCTAGCGCCGAACGGACGGCACCTCCGCGTTGAACACACGTACGGAGCAGCAACGTCTACTCCTTGTTGATCTAGCAAGGGGGGAGGAAAGGTTGATGGAGATCCAGCAGCACGACGGCGTGGTGGAAGTAGCGGGATTCCAACAGGGCTTCGCCAAGCGCTGCGGGAGGAGGGAGATGTGTCATGGGAGGGAGAGGGAGGCGCCAGGGCTTAGGTTGGGCTGCCCTCCCTTCCCCCCACTATATATAGGGCCAAGGGAGATGGGGAAGGCGCAGCCTTGGCCCTTCCTCCAAGGAAGGGTGCGGCCAGGGAGGAGTCCCACCTCCCCAAGGCACCTCGGAGGTGCCTTCCCCCTTTAGGACTCTTCCTTTTCCTTGACTCTTGGCGCATGGGCCTTTTGGGGCTGGTGCCCTTGGCCCATACAGGCCAAGGCGCACCCCCTACAGCCCATGTGGCCCCCCGGGGCAGGTGGCCCCACCCGGTGGACCCCCGGGACCCTTCCGGTGGTCCCGCTACAATACCGGTGACCCCGAAACTTGTCCCGATGGCCGAAATAGCACTTCCTATATATAATTCTTTAACTCCGGACCATTCCGGAACTCCTCGTGATGTCCGGGATCTCATCCGGGACTCCGAACAACTTTCGGGTTACCGCATACTAATATCTCTATAACCCTAGCGTCACCGAACCTTAAGTGTGTAGACCCTACGGGTTCGGGAGACATGCAGACATGACCGAGACGTTCTCCGGTCAATAACCAACAGCGGGATCTGGATACCCATGTTGGCTCCCACATGTTCCATGATGATCTCATCGGATGAACCACGATGTCGAGGACTTAATCAATCCCGTATACAATTCCCTTTGTCTATCGGTACGACACTTGCCCGAGATTCGATCGTCGGTATCCCGATACCTTGTTCAATCTCGTTACCGGCAAGTCTCTTTACTCGTTTCGTAACACATCATCCCGTGATCAACTCCTTGATCACATTGTGCACATTATGATGATGTCCTACCGAGTGGGCCCAGAGATACCTCTCCGTTTACACAGAGTGACAAATCTCAGTCTCGATTCGTGCCAACCCAACAGACACTTTCGGAGATACCTGTAGTGTACCTTTATAGCCACCCAGTTACGTTGTGACGTTTGGCACACCCAAAGCACTCCTACGGTATCTGGGAGGTGCACAATCTCATGGTCTAAGGAAATGATACTTGACATTAGAAAAGCTTTAGGATACGAACTACATGATCTTGTGCTAGGCTTAGGATTGGGTCTTTGTCCATCACATCATTCTCCTAATGATGTGATCCCGTTATCAATGACATCCAATGTCCATGGTCAGGAAACCGTAACCATCTATTGATTAACGAGCTAGTCAACTAGAGGCTTACTAGGGACATGGTGTTGTCTATGTATCCACACATGTATCTGAGTTTCCTATCAATACAATTCTAGCATGGATAATAAACGATTATCATGAACAAGGAAATATAATAATAACTAATTTATTATTGCCTCTAGGGCATATTTCCAACAGTCTCCCACTTGCACTAGAGTCAATAATCTAGTTCACATCTATATCTGATTAACACTCAAGGTCACATCTCCATGTGACTAACACCCAAAGAGTTTACTAGAGTCAATAATCCAGTTCACATTACCATGTGATTAACACTCGATGAGTTCTGGGTTTGAACGTGTTATGCTTGTGAGAGATGTTATAGTCAACGGGTCTGAATCTTTCAGATCCATATGTACTTCGCAAATCTCTATGTCATCTTGTAGATGCAGCTACTACGCTATATTTGGAGCTATTCCAAATAACTGTTCTACCATACGAATCCAGTTTACTACTCAGAATAATCTGGATTAGTGTCAAAGTTTGCATCGGCGTAACCCTTTACGACGAACTCTTTTATCACCTCCATAACCGAGAAATATATCCTTATTCCTCTAAGGATAATTTAGACCGCTATCTGGTGATCTACTCCTAGATTACCTTTGTACCCTCCTGCCAGATATGTGGCAATGCACACATCAGGTGCGGTACATAGCATAGCATACTGTAGAGCCTACGTCTAAATCATAGGGGACGACCTTCGTCCTTTCTCTCTGTTCTGCCGTGGTCGAGCTTTAAGTCTTAACTTCATACCTTACAACTCAGGCAAGAACTCCTTCTTTGACTGATCCATCTTGAACACCTTCAAGATCATGTCAAGGTATGTGCTCATTTGAAAGTACCATTAAGCATTTTGATCTATCCTTATAGATCTTGATGCTCAATGTTCAAGTAGTTTGATCCAGGCTTTCCATTGAAAAACACTTTCCAAATAACCCTATATGCTTTCCAGAAATTCTACATCATTTCTAATCCATAATATGTCAACAACATATACTCATCAGAAATTCTATAGTGCTCCCACTCACTTCTTTGGAAATACAAGTTTCTCATAAACTTTGTATAAACCCAAAATCTTTGATCATCTCATCAAAGCGTACATTCCAACTCCGAGATGCTTACTCCAGTCCTTAGAAGGATTGCTGGAGCTTTGCATACTTATGAGCATCTTTCAGGATTGACAAAACCTTCCGGTTGTATCACATACAACCTTTCCTCAAAAATCGTCAAGGAAACAATGGTTTTTGGCATCCTATCAGCAAGATTTCACAAATAATGCAGTAATTGCTAATATAATTCCAACAGACTCTTAGCATCGCTACGACTGAGAAAGTCTCACCGCAGTCAACTCCTTGAACTTGTCGGGAAACATCTTAACGACAAGTCGAGCTTTCTTAATGGTGATACTTGCCATCATTGTCCGTCTTCCTTTTAAAAAATCTATCTGTACTCAACAGCCTTACGACCATCGAGCCGTTCTGCCAAAGTCTACACTTTGTTTTCATACATGGATCCTCTCTCGGATTTTATGGCCTCGAGCCATTTATCGGAATCCGGGCCCACCATCGCTTCTCCATAGCTCGTAGGTTCATTGTTTTCTAGCAACATGACTTCCAAGACAGGATTACGTACCACTCTGAAGTAGTACGCATCCTTGTCATCCCACGAGGTTTGGTAGTGACTTGATCTGAAGTTTCATGATCACTATCATAAGCATCCACTTCAATTGGTGTAGGTGCCACAGGAACAACTTCCTGTGCCCTGCCACACACTAGTTGAAGAGACGGTTCAATAACCTCATCAAGTCTCCACCACCCTCCCACTCAATTCTTTCAAGAGAAACTTTTCCTCGAGAAAGGACCCGATTCTAGAAACAATCCCTTATTGCTTTCGGATCTGAGACAGGAGGTATACCCAACTGTTTTGGGTGTCCTATGAAGATGCATTTATCCGCTTTGGGTTCGAGCTTATCAGCCTGAAACTTTTTCACATAAGCGTCGCAGCCCCAAACCTTTAAGAAATGACAACTTAGGTTTCTCTAAACCATAGTTCATATGGTGTCATCTCATCGGAATTACGTGGTGCCCTATTTAAAGTGAATGTGGTTGTCTTTAATTCCTAACCCATAAACTATCGTGGTAATTCGATAAGATACATCATGGTATGCATCATATCCAATAGGGTGCAGTTATGATGTTCGGACACACCATCACACTATGGTGTTCCAGGCTGTATTAGTTGTCAAACAATTTCCACAATGTCTTAATTCTATGCCAAACTCGTAATTCGGATATTCATCTCTATGATCATATCATAGATATTTTATCCTCTTGTCACGACGATCTTTAAACTTCACCCTGAAATTACTTGAACCTTTCAATAATTCAGACTCGTGATTCATCAAGTAAATATACTCAACATCTACTCAAATCATCTGTGAAGTAAGAACATAACGATATCCACTACACGCCTCAGCACTCATTGGACTGCACACATCAAAATGTATTACTTCCGACAAGTTGCTTTCTAGTTCCATTTTACTGAAAACGAGGCTTTCAGTCATCTTGCCCATGTGGTATGATTTGCATGTCTCAAGTGATTCAAAATAAAGTGAGTCCAAACGGTCCATTTGCATGGAGTTTCTTCATGCATATACACCAATAGACATGGTTCACATGTCTCAAACTTTTCAAAAATGAGTGAGTCCAAAGATCCATCAACATGGAGCCTCTTCATGCGTTTTATACCGATATGACTTAAGTGGCAGTGCCACAAGTAGGTGATACTATCATTACTATCTTATATCTTTTGGCATGAACATGTGTATCACTATGATCGAGATTCAATGAACCATTCATTTTAGGTGCAAGACCATTGAAGGTATTATTCAAATAAACAGAGTAACCATTATTCTCCTTAAATGAATAACCGTATTGCGATAGACATAATCCAATCATGTCTATGCTCAACGCAAACACCAATCTCGATGGTAGAGGGAGCGTGCGATGCTTGATCATATCAACATTGGAAACACTTCCAACACATATCGTCAGCTCACCTTTAGCTAGTCTCCGTTTATTCCGTAGCTTTTATTTCGAGTTACTAACACTTAGCAACCGAACCGGTATCTAATACCCTGGTGCTACTAGGAGTACTAGTAAAGTACACATTAACATAATGTATATCCAATATACTTCTATCGACAGCCTTCTCATCTACCAAGTATCTAGGGTAATTCTGCTCCAGTGGCTGTTCCCCTTATCACAGAAGCACTTAGTCTCGGGTTTGGGTTCAACCTTGGGTTTCTTCACTAGAGCAGCAGCTGAATTGCCGTTTCATGAAGTATCCCTTCGTGCCCTTACCCTTCTTGAAACTAGTGGTTTCACAAACCATCAACAATTGATGCTCCTTCTTGATCTCTACTTTTGTGGTGTCAAACATCGCGAATATCTCAAGGATCATCATATATGTCCCTGATATATTATAGTTCATCACGAAGCTCAAGCAGCTTGGTGGTAATGACTTCGGAGAACCATCACTATTTCATCTGGAAGATCAACTCCCACTCGATTCAAGCGATTGTTGTACTCAGACAATCTGAGCACAAGCTCAACAATTGAGCTTTTCTCCCTTAGTTTGCAGGCTAAGAAAAATCGTCGGAGGTCTTATACCTCTTGACGTGGGCACGAGCCTGAAATCCCAATTTCAGTCCTTGGAACATCTCATATGTTCTGCGATGTTTCAAAAAAAACGTCTTTGGTGCCTCAATTCTAAACCATTTAGCATTACGCACTGAACTATCATGTAGTCATCAAAACGTGTATGTCAGATGTTCGCAACATCCACAGACGACGTTCGAGGTTCAGCACACTGAGCAGTGCATTAAGGACATAAGCCTTCTATGAAGCAATGAGGACAATCCTCAGTTTACGGACCTAGTCCGCATAATTGCTACTATCAACTTTCAACTAATTTTTCTCTAGGAACATATCTAAACAGTAGAACTGAAGCGCGAGCTATGACATAATTTGCAAAGACCTTTTGACTATGTTCAGGATAATTAAGTTCATCTTATGAACTCCCACTCAGATAGACATCCCTCTAGTCATCTAAGTGATTACATGATCCGAGTCAACTAGGCCGTGTCCGATCATCACGTGAGATGGACTAGTCAACATCGGTGAACATCTTCATGTTGATCGTATCTTCTATACGACTGATGCTCGACCATTCGGTCTCTTGTGTTCCGAGGCCATGTCTGTACATGCTAGGCTCGTCAAGTTAACCTAAGTGTTTCGCATGTGTTCCGAGGCCATGTCTGTACATGCTAGGCTCGTCAACACCCGTTGTATTCGAACGTAAGAATCTATCACACCCGATCATCACGTGGTGCTTCGAAACGACGAACTTTCGCAATGGTGCACAGTTAGGGGGAACACCTTCTTGAAATTTTAGTGAGGGATCATCTTATTTACTACCGTCGTTCTAAGCAAATAAGATGTATAAACATGATAAACATCACATGCAATCAAATAGTGACATGATATGGCCAATATCATATTGCTCCTTTTGATCTTCATCTTCGGGGCTCCATGATCATCATCGTCACCGGCATGACACCATGATCTCCATCATCGTGTCTCCATGAAGTTGCCTCGCCAACTATTACTTCTACTACTACAACTAACGGTTAGCAATAAAGTAAAGTAATTACGTGACGTTTATGTTGACACGCAGGTCATAAATAAATTAAGACAACTCCTATGGCTCCTGCCGATTGTCATACTCATCGACATGCAAGTCGTGATTCCTATTACAAGAACATGATCAATCTCATACATCACATATATCATTCATCACATCCTTTTGGTCATATCACATCACATAGCATACCCTGCAAAACAAGTTAGACGTCCTCTAATTGTTGTTTGCATGTTTTACATGGCTGCTATGGGTTTCTAGCAAGAACGTTTCTTACCTACGCAAAAACCACAACGTGATATGCCAATTGCTATTTACCCTTCATAAGGACCCTTTTCATCGAATCCGATCCAACTAAAGTGGGAGAGACAGACACCCGCTAGCCACCTTATGCAACTAGTGCATGTCAGTCGGTGGAACCAGTCTCACGTAAGAGTACGTGTAAGGTCGGTCCGGGCCGCTTCATCCCACAATGCCGCCAAATCAAGATTGGACTAGTAACGGTAAGCATATTGAACAAAATCAACGCCCACAACTACTTTGTGTTCTACTCGTGCATAGAAACTACGCATAGACCTAGCTCATGATGCCACTGTTGGGGAACGTAGGATAAATTCAAAATTTTCCTACGTGTCACCAAGATCTATCTATGGAGTCATCTAGCAACGAGGGAGGAGTGGATCTACATACCCTTGTAGATCGCGCGCGGAAGCGTTCAAGAGAACGGGGTTGATGGAGTCGTACTCCTCGTGATCCAAATCACCGATGATCCTAGCGCTGAACGGATGGCACCTCCGCGTTCAACACACGTATGGAGCAGCGACGTCTCCTCCTTCTTGATCCAGCAAGGGGTGAGGAGAGGTTGATGGAGATCCAGCAGCATGACGGCGTGGTGGAAGTAGCGGGATTCCAACAGGGCTTCGCCAAGCGCTGCGGGAGGAGGGAGATGTGTCATGGGAGGGAGAGGGAGGCGCCAGGGTTTAGGTTGGGCTGCCCTCCCTTCCCCCCACTATATATAGGGCCAAGGGAGATGGGGAAGGCGCAGCCTTGGCCCTTCCTCCAAGGAAGGGTGCGGCCAGGGAGGAGTCCCACCTCCCCAAGGCACCTCGGAGGTGCCTTCCCCCTTTAGGACTCTTCCTTTTCCTTGACTCTTGGTGCATGGGCCTTTTGGGGCTGGTGCCCTTGGCCCATACAGGCCAAGGCGCACCCCCTACAGCCCATGTGGCCTCCCGGGGCAGGTGGCCCCACCCGATGGACCCCCAGGACCCTTCCGGTGGTCCCGGTACAATACCGGTGACCCCGAAACTTGTCCCGATGGCCGAAATAGCACTTCCTATATATAATTCTTTACCTCCGGACCATTCCGGAACTCCTCGTGACGTCCGGGATCTCATCCGGGACTCCGAACAACTTTCGGGTTACTGCATACTAATATCTCTATAACCCTAGCGTCACCGAACCTTAAGTGCGTAGACCCTACGGGTTCGGGAGACATGCAGACATGACAGAGACATTCTCCGGTCAATAACCAACAGCGGGATCTGGATACCCATGTTGGCTCCCACATGTTCCATGATGATCTCATCGGATGAACCACGATGTCGAGGACTTAATCAATCCCGTATACAATTCCCTTTGTCTATCGGTACGACACTTGCCCGAGATTCAATCGTCGGTATCCCGATACCTTGTTCAATCTCGTTACTGGCAAGTCTCTTTACTTGTTTCGTAACACATCATCCCGTGATCAACTCCTTGATCACATTGTGCACATTATGATGATGTCCTACCGAGTGGGCCCAGAGATACCTCTCCGTTTACACGGAGTGACAAATCCCAGTCTCGATTCGTGCCAACCCAACAGACACTTTCGGAGATACCTGTAGTGTACCTTTATAGCCACCCAGTTACGTTGTGATGTTTGGCACACCCAAAGCACTCCTACGGTATCCGGTAGTTGCACAATCTCATGGTCTAAGGAAATGATACTTGACATTAGAAAAGCTTTAGCATACGAACTACATGATCTTGTGCTAGGCTTAGGATTGGGTCTTTGTCCATCACATCATTCTCCTAATGATGTGATCCCGTTATCAATGACATCCAATGTCCATGGTCAGGAAACCGTAACCATCTATTGATCAACGAGCTAGTCAACTAGAGCCTTACTAGGGACATGGTGTTGTCTATGTATCCACACATGTATCTGAGTTTCCTATCAATACAATTCTAGCATGGATAATAAAAGATTATCATGAACAAGGAAATATAATAATAACTAATTTATTATTGCCTCTAGGGCATATTTCCAACAGATGTAGGGGGGTAAGTATGGAGAGGCAAGATCTTCGCTATAGAGGAGTTGTAGGAACGCAAGATTTACGAGTTCAGGCCCTTCTCGGAGGAAGTAATAGCCTTACGTCTCGGAGCCCAGAGGCGGTCGACTGGATTATGCGTGTGTGAATTACAGGTGTGCGAACCCTTGTCTCAGAGGAGGGGGGCGGCTTATATAGAGTGCGCCCAGACCCCAGCCAGCCCACGATACAAAGGGTTCAATGTACATTAAGGCAGGGCGTTACTGGTAACGCTAGTAATAAAGTGCTATGATGACCATAAAAGCTACTTAATAACCGACTGTTAGCATGCGGAGCGCCTTTAGGTCACCTGACCTCGAGTTGCTTGGTCTTGGTCGAGTGATTGCTTCTTGGTCGAGTATCTTCAAGTCTGTCGAGTGAGACACCTTCAAGTCGATTGAAAGATGATTTCTTCTGGAGATGTCCCTGGGTAGGTCAGTTTGGACAGGTCCACGACCCTACCCTAGGTACATAGCTTCATCAGGGCCTACCTTAGAGGCAAGGCTCTATACACTGGAGTACTTTTGATGTGTCCCGTCAACTCGCAGAATGAGGAGAAGCTTGCTTAGTACGCCGTCTCCCCCATTCCAAAATATAAGTCTTTGTAGAGATTTCACCATGAACCACATGCGGATGTATATAGATACATTTTAAGTGTAGATTCATTCATTTTGTTCCGTATGTAGTGGAATCTCTACAAAGACTTATCTACTAGTAATAGCTAGCCCCCACAACTAGGAATTCTCTATCCTCTCCTTGAGTCACATCATCAAAATTGATGTAGCCGTTAGATGAAGTAAACCAGTCCATAATAGTCGTCTGATCTAGACATTGAGAGGCTCCGCACTAAGCCACATGCAAGCATGCAGAAATACCGTGGCACATGCATCCGAGTGGGTTTTGAATCACATCAACATGTCTGCATGCAAGCATGCACCGGTAGCATGCATGTAAGTGAGCTTTTAAGTCCCATTAACATGTCAAAAAGAAAAATATAATCCCATTATGCAGTAGGAGTTGGCTGATCTTTTTTCCTTACGTGGGATGACCTAAATGATGATGGGAGTTTATTTAGTTTGGCTACCACATTTGTCATGCGGTTATAGAGTTTTTTTAGTTCTACGGAATCGATAATTTTGTGCAGAGAGATATATCGTTGTTCCGCGGCAATGCGCGGGGACTCATCTAGTAATATTTAGGAATGGAGGGAGTACTATGTAAAGAGTTAGGTGTCGCACGGTGATAGTGTGAGGTGGGCCATGTAATCACTGAGCCTACGTGTTTTCACTGCTCTTGCATGCCTCCGCTGTAAGAGTGGAGAAAATTGTAATCTAGTAGTAGTACCTCCTTTCGCCGAAAGTGTGGGACATCCAGCAGTCCTACCACCTCAGTAATAAAGACCAATGAGCCGTCAAATCACATAGACCCAGCAGTAAGTTGGACGGACGAAGCAACCATCACTCTTGCGCCAGTGAGAGGTCGCGTCCGCTCTGCCCGGGCATGAATGCGGCACCGATTCTTTGGAGCGGCGCTGACCGTTTTGGGTGGAAAGCGCGCGCGGGCGATGGATGGGCTTTGGGTGGGCCAAGCTGGTCAAGAGCGAGCGTGGCAGCTGTCCGCATGTCCCTACCGAACACGCCCAGAAACGAGAGGATGCATCGACTCACGCGACTAAAATCATACAGTACACAACATCTCTCTGTAGGAGTAGGTCGATCTGTCGCTCTCTCTAACACACACATGCTGTTAAACACACACACACACACATGCACACGCACTCACCTTGGTCTCGTTGGACCTTCTAACGTGACTTACTACACCTAGATGGAGGGAGTAGTAAGTATACGAGATACGGTGGCACACTGACTTAAGTCGAATACAAGTGCCCAAAATTTGTGTGCATGTTATAACAAGGATTCAGTTAAAATAGTACGTGAGCGAACAGAGTGATCAATTGGACAATGTTCCCGAGCAGTAGCGAGATGTGTGAGGTAAGAAACACCGCTGACGCTTTTGATTTTTCTTATTAATTTGTTTATTTCACCCTCTGACTGGTGGGACCCAACGTACTACATGGAGAGAGGTAAGGTGACTAAGGCTGCATTATTTTTGCACCACTGTGGATAGTCTTACCACCAAAGCCACATGACACGATTATGATTGAAATCCCAATGACTCCCACACACACACAAAAACACGACATGCTTGTCACATGAATGCATGAATGTATAAAAGGTTATTTCCCTCTCGTTGAACATAACAGGAGGGTTGTGTAGCTGGTTAGCCTGTTCGCCCATCAAACTTGAGGTCTCGGGTTCGATAACTACACTTGAGCATAATTTGTGCCAGGAGGATTCTTTGACTAGTCAAAATGTTTTCTAGGGTTTGAACGCTTCACACTCTCTCTCCAGTATATATATACACGCTGGAGCCTCAGCGCTTGTAGTTGCTCTCTTCACACTCTCTCACCCTCTCCCGCTGGAGCCTCGGCGCTTGTAGGTGCTCTCTTCACACTCTCTCGCCCTCTCCAGATCTAAACAAGACTTCGTTGGCCTCTCTCTCCCCTCATGCTGCTCAAAGAGCCGGCAGGATCCGTCCGCCGGGAAGGGAAGGAGGCTTAACGTTGTCGCCGTCGGCGAGGGACTACCAGTGTAGCTGTTCACTTTCCACCCAGCGGCGGTGCGGGAGGGCCTCCGACCCCTTCTTCTTCGCCGCCGTCCCGTCGCCCACCGAACCACGCCCCAAGAACCTTAAGGTATAATTTACTTACTCCGCATGCATTGCTCTAGCTGCATGTATACCATGAATCTAGGACGTGGTTCAAAGAGGAAAGGAGTGGGGGAAAGTAGTGGGAAAAGTTGTATATAGCATGAATCTAGGACGTGGTTCAAAGAGGAAATGAAGGGGGAAAGTTGTATAACATGAATCTAGGACGTGGTTCAAAGAGGAAAGGAATGGGGGAAAGTAGTGGGGAAAGTTGTATCGCATAAATCTAGGATGTGGTTCAAAGAGGAAAGGAAGGGGCGAAAGTACTAGTTCAAAAAGGAAAGGAAGGGACAAGGCTGTAGAGTTTGAGCAGGACTAGATTTGCTGCGCTCACATAGGGAAAGGTGTCTAAAGATAACAAAACTGGGACCAACACAAATATGCTCTTTGGTTGTTTGTTCTTTATGCAACAGACTGTGCATGACCACAGTAAATCGGTAGATGCACACGGTGCTCGTGCATCCGATGTCCCGTGCAACTCATTAGCTGTTGTTAATCTAAGGCCATGTTTGGTTAAAAACTCCCTAGTCCCTACCTGCTTTGTTCCAGGGACTAAACATGGACTAGAGGTTATTAAATGACATGCTAAAAGACCATGTTACCACTAGTAATGAACTAATAGAGACAAGGTGCGATGCGTGGCTGGGGCAATTGTTGGAAAAAGTCCCAAAAAGACTCCCTCGGGGTCTTCTTTCTTTAGTCCCAAATGCCCACTTTAGTCCTGAAAAGTCCCTCCTATTTGGTTTAGATGGGACTGACACGGAGTTTTTTTAGTCCCTACACCAAAATGTCCCTATAAACAAACACCCTCTAATAATGCCGCTGGAAAATTCATGCAATGCCGCATTTAAAAGCAAATTACATCTTTAACGAATTTTACTGTAAATATAATCTCTCTGTTAATATTAATCAATGCCACCGTTTGAGAAATGCTACTGTCTTGCTTTCTTTCCATTTAGATAAGGTAGATGCTTCTTTTTGTTGGCTTCTGTGTCATCCACCTTTATTGACCACTAATTGTTTCCTTTGCACCTCTGTGTAAACAGGGTTATCTACTTCACCTCGTTGCCATTGTGACCTTTTGTTGCACTGCACAAAACACTTGTGTTTTAAGAGTGTTTTGTGCAGTTCAACCAAAATGTCACACCGACAATGTTGCTTGATCTTAGTGGAACTGCACAAGAGGAGATCTTACTTCCTATCCGTTAAGGCGAATTTGGTTCAGATCTTCTTCTTGTGAGTTGTTTGAATTCTTCATCATGAGAGGTCAGTACTAGCCTTCTTTCACATGATTCTGCAGTGTGATTTCTTATGTTGTGCTACTTGTATCATAATGTTGCTTGATTTTAGTGAACTGCACAAATGGAGACAAGACTTCCAATCTGTATGTGCACCGTAATATCACATTGAGGTAAGATAAGGATATTTCACAACTGCTGGCCTGTATTTTGCCACTTTCATGAGAAAATTAAGTTTGGTACTATACTTGTGCTCCCTAATTGACATGCCAAATCTTACATTGAAGGCGAAGTTTGTCTGTTATTGAACCAAGTGATGAAGGGGAAGAATAAGCGGAAGAAAAACAAAAATCAACTCCTGGTGCTGTAATGAAGCACTGGAACTGTGATGACACAAGTAATGATATAGTTTTGCATCTTAATTTATTGATATGGTTGGAACGAGCAATTGTTTTGCCACTGATTTGATGCCACTCTTAATGTAATATGTAATTATCTCTACTTGTGCAAACAGGGATCTTCTTTGAAGATACCATATATTTTAGTGGAACTGCACAAGAAGATGTTGGAAACATTAAACTAATCGAGGAGTATATAGTAAGCATGGCCACCGCCGTAGATAGCAACAGATGGTTCCAGAGAAGTGCTTCATCTGTATGCTCTACACAATAAGCCTCCTGACAAAGGTTGGTACTCGCCCACTGATTTCATCCATATGATTGAGCTCTTTCATCTCTATTGGTGTTGTGCCACTGTTTAGATACTGTCATGAAAAAGTGGTATTGTCCTTGAGAAGTGCTTCACCTATGCTGTTTTAAATATTTCCTTTCCTTTTTTTTCGAGCAAACAGGGATGCTAGCATTTAGTAGTCCTCTTGTCTTTGCACAATAGGATCATCTTCCTCTGAAGAGGAATATGGAGTACGTGAAGTGACTAGTTCCGATTATGCCAGGATGAAGAAGCCCTATCTATCTTCCCATCAGAAGGAGTAGTTGAAGGATGGTTACACTACTCCCCACAAGACCAAACTAACTTTAGCTCAGAAGGACTGACAAATCTCCATTTTTTTGCTGTGATGCGCGAGTACAATGTTGTTCTAGGATTCTTTCTGGTGAGTTCCATTTTTCTAAAGTGTGCTCTACATGGACCATGTATGTGCCTGTTGAAACTGTCAATTCATAGTACAGTTTGCTTTATACTAATCACTTTTTTGTATTTGTGCAAATAGGGGTGCTCAGCTTGATTTCAATGGGAACTGCACAAAATGTTCATGAATACATCGAATCATTCATTTCCACCACAAGAAAGGAGGTGCCGATAAGTTCAAGGTGTTGCAACATATAAGGGCGAAATCATACAGGCTACATGCAAATTTGGTTGATTTTGGTGGAACTCCACAAAAAGAACAGCTGGTTTATTTAGCACGAGGTGCCATGTCAATGTCCGAACTGATGGCAAACCCTGCCCATTCCACAATCTTAGGCATTTGATATTTTGCAATGGGACAACCTTGTCAAACTTTGCTCATTGATTTTAGCAAGACATGCATTTGATATTTTCGAATGGGACGCCCTTTGCTGTCAGCAGCGTCGATCAATTTTTTCTTTATTCTTTAGTTGTGAAGTAAATATTGCCTCTGACATGTGAGTCGCCGAGATGCATAATCATCGATTGTTTTGAATGTTCTCTATGAATTGTCGGGCTTGTGTGTTTGATTGCAATGTACAGAAACGCTAAAAAGCTGCTCAAACTCTTTGTACTCCTTCTGTTCCTTTTTACTTCGCACATTGTGAAAGTGCATACCTTTTTGTATAAGATTGGTCAAAGTAGAGATACTTTGACTGCAGACACAACTTGTATGTAGACTAGAAAGGACCGGAGGGAGTACATGTGAAACTGCTGCAAACGAGGTGATCACCCTGGGAATAATGCTAGTATGTATGTTTTGCATGTTCATCCAATGCCAGTGATACAGGAATTTGAACTAATCGAAATAAATTCATTCATAAACGGTCGGATTTCATATAAACATGCCGGATTTCATTACATTTCATACATTCTTCAACTAAAAAGGGGTGCGCTAGAGGTATAATTAATTAACCGAAGCTACCCACCTGTGTCCCGCTGAGCCGAACAAAAGCTTTAGTGACTTAACTGCAGGTGCAGTTGCGTAACTGACATGTGGCCTGTTGGGCCCACGTGTCATTCAGCCAACTGCACCAGCAGTTAAGTAGAAGCAGCGTTCTTCTCCAGCGCAACTCTTCGACTCCACGTCGCCGCCAAGAAGCTAACCGGCCGTCAATGGTAAACTGGCATAGCTTGGCTTCAACCGGAGGGTAACAGCGGTGGCCTTACTTGGACCCGAGTGGCGGCGACCTACCATGTTCTACTCTTCCTTGTTTTCTGTGTGGCGTGGCCTCGTTGGCAGCGGGGCGGGGCCTCGGCGGAGCCGGCGATGTCCTCTGTCTCGTTGCCGGCGGGCGGCGCCTCAGCGGAGTGGTGGAAATCCTCCCCCATGTTGCCGGCAGGGTGGGGCCTCGGCTCAGCCGGCGATGTCCTCTGCCTCATTTGTGGCGGGGCGGGGCCTCGGCGGAGCCGGCGGTGTCCTCTGCCTCGTTGTTGGCGCCGCGGGGCCTCGTCGGAGCAGGGCTTCGTCGACGCCAGCGGAGCGGGAACTCGTCGGAGCCGGCATTGTCCTCTGCCTCATCCTCGGTCTCGCCAAACAGTGCCTCGCCCGCTTCATTGCCCTCTTTGCTAGCCTCTTTGCAGGCGCCCGCCGCCTCCGCCACCTGCATGCGGTTCCGCCAGCGCTCGAGGCGGCCCTTGCGGGCGGAGCGGTACGAGTTGATCAGCACCTCCTGCTCCGCCCGCTCCGCGGTGATCTACTCCTCCGCCTGCAGGTGCTCCTGGAGGAGATGGTGGTTGTAGGCGGCGTCGGCCTGCGCCTCCCAGAACTGCTCCTCCCGCATCTGCCTCACCCTGTCCATATATTGGGCACGGGACTCGCCGATGGTCATGGTGCAATGCACCGGCGAGGATGGCGCGGAGGAGGGGGTTGGCATCGGATCGTCGACTACCATGTTCTCCATTAGGACGTCGTCGTCCTCCGGCTGCCTGCTGGCCAGCCGTTCGGCAGCAATGGCTACCATCTCCTTGTGGTCCGTCGTCCGCCTGTCCTGAAGAGCGCTGGACGCGAGGAAGCCATGGTGGGCAGTAGTGGTGTGGGCAGGAGAAAGGGAACATATGCGGATGACTGCGGCTATGGTCGGCGCAGCAGTTTATATAGCAATGGTGGGCGGGCGGAGGGACGGACGTGTGGCGCCGGAGTAGCCACCTCGGCAACCGCGTATCATTAATTTATTTTGCTTCCTCCTGGTTTCCTGACATCACGGTCCCACACCATTGTCAACCTATGTAGTACTCCCTCCTTTCCGGTTTATAGGGCTTATCTCAAAATTTTAGTTTTTCCATTTTATAAGGCTCAATTTGGTTGTTCCCCATCACATGTTCAGACTTCAATGTGCATTAAATCATTGCATGCAAGTATTAAGAGAAAACTGACCAATGCATGCACTTTATGCATGCATGCAGTGCAATTAATGCATTCGTAAACATAATTTTTTGAGGAAAACAAGAGCATTAATTGGGTGCTTTTGCAAACTACAAAAAATATTCCACCACTCATCATCTACCTTGGTTGGTGAGATTTTTTAATTGAGCCTTATAAACCGGAAAGGAGGGAGTAGTCAATAAATGAGAGAATTGCACAAGATGCGGCCGACAGCTGGGACCAAGCAGCTCGAACAGTATTTGTGTTTTTGAGGTGTGAGCACTGCAGAGTTTTTTGATGTTTAGCCTAGATATTAATTTTTCTCCTCTGAACAACAATGAAAACATCGCTGCAGGTATTAATTGGGCGGGCTCTGGCCTGTCTATCCCAGGCCAGATATCCAGCCCAGATATTAATTTTTTCAAGTTGAAAATGGCTAGCCCAGCTATACTTTCTTTTAGGAATACCCAGGCAAGGTCAAGTTGTTATTCTCCGCCCCGCTGGGGTGCAAATCTTTCCTAGGAGGGATGCATTAGGCTTAACAAGAAAATGGGCTTTAAGAAATAATAAATGGGTTGTAATTATAAAAATTGGGCAGTAACTATAAAAAAATGCACCAAACACGTGATTACTTTATAAAATATTATTTTTGGATATTGAAAATTTTAATTTCATTAATTGTTGCGAGCGCAATGTTTCGTTGGATTTTACGTAATATAAATTTATATTGAAATTGTATTCAATCTGACTAGAAATTTCGGGATAAAAATATTTCGGATCCCATCAAAATATGGGAAATTTTATTGAATTCTTTTCTGAACGGTTGGTTGAAATGGGCTGTACTTTTAACAAACTGTAAATGGGCTGTAGTAAATTCCATTAGAATTCAAAAATGGGCTACACATTCTTACAAATCTCAAATGGGCTATAAGTTCTCTACCACACAGTTCTGGCCTTACTAAGTTGACGCGTCCTCTAAAAAATAGAGTTGACGCGTATGCAAGGCTTTGTCAACTTATAGTCAACACACGGTTCTAGCAGCAGTGGCCGTTGGATGTCCATCCAACGGATGTCGTGCTTCTTCTTAAATCTCGGATATTCTAGCTTCACCCGCCCAAAAAATGATTCCTCCCCCTGACATCTGGGGCGCACCATTTCGGAAGCTGACCTGTGGGCCTACTAAGTTGATGTACCAAGGGCGTTGTCAACTTAGTCAATATAAACGATTCTAGCTGCACTGACCGTACGATGTCCATCCAACGGCCATCGTGCTTCTTCAAGCTTTGGTCTTCTTGCTCCAGCTGCCCAAAGTAGCGCCGGTCGTGCCGCCTGCTCCTGCCTCCCGTGGACGATTGTGCTGCCACGGAGGCATCGCCGCCCCCTAGTACTCCCACCGCTGGCCAGGCCATCCCTCCACTCACCCACACCCCCTGTTATTCTATGGCGATGATAGTGCAGCCGAACCAGTGAACCCTCATACTCCTCTCCGCGTGTGCATCCACTGCCACGTCTTCCCCGACTCCGCGTCGTCCCCTTCCTAGGCCTCGCCGTCGTCCACCGCCCTGGTGCTCTCAGCGCGGCGTGGTCAACATGGTCAAGGAACGACTTCCATCGGATGTGGACTGTACGTGGAGAGGCTAAAAGCTGAGTCCACGGCAGCCACAAGGAAGTGCCTCCTTATTACGCGCAAAATAATTATTCCTCCACCTGACAGCGGGGACCCATCGGACAGGCCACCGTATTTCGCGAAAAAAATGATTCGCCCCCTGACTGCTGGGACCCACGAGCTACATCTTCGCATGCAAGGAAGTGCGTCCAAAAAAACGATTCGCCCCCCTGACTGCTGGGACCCACCAGCTACATCTTCGCACGCAAGGAAGTGCGTCCAGAAAAAAACGATTCGCCCCCCGAC
>NC_041388.1:148967024-148968158 GCF_002162155.2 Triticum dicoccoides
CACGCAAGGAAGTGCATTCGAGCAAAAAAACGATTCGCCCCCCTGACTGCTGGGACCTAGCAGCTACACCTTCGCACGCAAGGAAGTGCGTCCGGGCAAAAAAAAAACAAAACAATTCGCCCCCTGACTGCTGGGACCCACCAGCTACATCTTCGCAGGCAAAGAAGTGCCTGACAGTCGGGACCCACCTGGTCGAAGCGTACGTAGCGTTGTCATTCTGGTCGCGAACGTGTACGTACATACTGGTCGATGTAGAGGCGCACGTGTCGTAGTAGAGGTGCACACATAGCATGTACACGTATGTATAGCGGGCAGGGTGCAAGAAGGAAAATGCGGCCACGTATGTGTACTTACAGGCAGGGTCTCGAATGCCTACTCACGCTTACGTACGACCAGGCTTGTGTACATGGCTGGGTCGGAACGGAGAAACAACGTCGTCGTCGTGTTCATGGGGAGGCAACGGAATGCGCCATGTTCATGGGGAGGCAACGGAATCCATCGTGTTCATGGGGAGGCAACGGAATGCATCGTGTTCATGGGGAGGCAACGAAATGCGTCATGTTCATCAGGAGGCAACAAAAGGCGTCGTGTTCATCGGGAGGCAATGGAACGCGTGGGAGCCAACCGGCTGGGTCGGAACAGAATGCGTGGTCATGTTAATCGGGAGGGCTTGGACGGAACAGGCGATGGAAACGAGGCCTGGCGTACCACAGAACGGAGGAAACAGACCTCCTATTGTCGAAACGGGGGTCCTGTTGATCGGGAGGGGTGTGGCGTACCGCAAAACGGACGAAATGGACCTCCTACGGTCGAAACGGGGGTCCTGTTCATCGGGAGGGGTGTGGCGTACCACAAAACGGGACTCCACGGGATACTGTTCATCTCCACCGTCGACCTCCTCCAGCCTCCACGGGCTACCATCGACCTCCTCCAGCCTCCATGGGCTCCTGTTCATCCAGCCTCCACCGCGCGCTACTCCACCGGCTACTGTTCAACCACCCCTCCACCATCTACTGTTCATCCAGCCCTCCACACCATGGTGTCCTGTTCAACCACCCCTCCACGGGCACCCCTCCACCGTCTACTGTTCATCCAGCCCTCCACACCACGAGGTCCTATTCATCCAGAGGCAAC